>NW_022107407.1:1355328-1379081 GCF_000313985.2 Echinops telfairi
GCATCATAGAATGCCAATTTAATAGAAGAAAGTATTCTTGCATTGAGGGAGTACTTGAGTGGAGGCCCAATGTCCTTCTGCTACCTTAATACTAGGAGGCCCAATGTCCTTCTGCTACCTTAATACTAAATGTATAAATATAGGCACAGAGGTGGGGGGAAAGGAAGAGGTGTTAACAAACCCAGGGGCAAGGGAACAACAAGTGATCCAAACTGGTGGTGAGATGAGTGTGGGAGGCCTGGTAGAGCATGATCAAGGGGAATTTAACAAAGAGGAAGTGCTGAAACCCTAGTGGGGACTGAGCATGATAGTGGGACAGGAGGAAAATCAAGGGAAATACAGGAGATGCCTTTAATGCAAGTAAAATAAATCCAAATTATATGACTTCAAACAAAAGGAAATGAACAAATATATATAACCTCCAAAACCAAGGGTGGCACTTCAAGCACAGGCGAATCAAAGGGTACTAATGAAAGTACTTTAATTCTTCTCCCTCACATGTCCTCCCCTCCCCTCCCATTTCACCTCCCCGCATTTTCCCTCCTCAACTCTACTCTCCTTTCCTCCTCCTCCTCTTTCTTCTCTTCTGCCCTCCCCATACAATTTTACTCTCCTCTGATTAAATCAGATTTGGTGCAATTGTATATCAGATTTTCTCCACCTATCCATAATGATGAACCTGTCTATTCCCATAAAGAGTTCAGTCTTGGAAATTCACCAGGGCAATTTGGCCCTGCCCTATAGGGTCACGAAGAATTGACGTCACGTTGATGGCAGTGTTTTGAGAGCCATAATGACAGTCAAAATGCTCAGTTGAGGCAAGGATGGCAAGACTTTGCCATCTCACTAACTTTTGACAAGTTCTTATGAGAGAACAGTCCCTTAAGAAGGACAACTTGTTTGGTTAAACAGAGGGGCAGTGAAAAGTAGGAAGGCCCTTAACAAGATGGATAATATCGCTAAGGTCATTAGTGGTCCTAAGAAGAGTTTATCTGTCCTGGATTCCCTGTTTCCAGCTCTTATCTTTATCAGTGTACATCCTCTGGTCTAGCTGGATTTGTAAGGTAGATTTGGGATCATTATAGTGGGGGTGGGTGAAGGGGGGAGGAAGCATTAAAGAACTAGAGGAAAGTTGTATGTTTCATCGTGTTATACTGCACTCTGACTAGCTTGTCTCCTCCCCAAGACCCTTCTGTAATGAGAGTAGTGATACCAGGAGGACAAGGGAAAGGTTGGGGGATATAGAGGGAATCGATCACAAGATCTACATATAACCCTCTCTGTGGGGGGATGGACAACAGAAACGTGGGTGAAGGGAAACATCGGTTAGTGTAAGACATGAAAAAAGAATAATAACTTATAAATTATCAAGGGTTCTGGAGGGAGGGTTGGGGAGAGGGGGAAAATGAGAAGCTGATACCAAGGGCTCAAGTAGAAAGTGTTTTGAGAATGATGATGGCAACAAATGTACAAATGTGCTTGACACAATGGATGGATGGATGGATTTTGATAAGAGTTGTGCGAGCCCCCAAAAAAGGATAAAAAAAAAAAAAGATGGTTGGCACAGTGGCTGCCATAATGAACTGAAACATAGAAACAACCGTGAGTATGTTGTAAGACCAGGTGGTATTTCATTCTGTTGTGCATAGGGCTGCTATGTGTCAGAACCAACTCGATGGCACCTAACAACAAGAACAAGAACAAGCCATAATTGCAGACCCTCACAGGTCCAGGCTCTAGAGTCTTTGTACTTGTGCTCTCTTGGAAGTACAGCACGTCTGAATGTTAATCACAAGAATAGGCTCTATACCAGTCACAGATAAAGGACATTCCTGCTGGGGTCACATGGTAATTCTAAATAAAATAATATTTAGGAGAGCAAGACATTTGGTTTTTGTCAGTTAAGTTTGTGGGGTTATGCTATTGGTGGGGAGGGAAGGTTATGTGTGGAAGGGATAGTATTTGAAAGACAAAAGAGGATTTCTTTTATCAGAAAGAGTCAGAGAGATGACCAATAGGTCCAAGTTCAAACAAACAAAAAACAGATGATATACAGAAAAATTTTGTCACGGTTCTGATTTCCAAACTGCATTAACTTACCTTAAGCATAACCATGTATTGGCAGGATCTTGGAATTTCCCAAGAGGAATAAGAAAGAAAAGGGAATCTGAGAACCAGCTTGGTTAAATGGCCAAGAGACAAGATAGTTCCTTGGGTTGACAGGGTTAGATTTTGCAACAAAACTTCTATTGGCTAGCACTTGCTGTCCATGAAGAATCAGCAGATAAATTTCTGTGATGCAATTTTACTAGCCTTTTTCTCACCAATGTGATTTTCAATTCTCTTAAAACTTCTTCATTGTAAACCTTCATGATTACCCTCTATTCTTTGAGAAAATGTATTAGAATTACCCCCCTTTAAATGCCTGTTATTACCACTTCAATTTAATATTGTACTAGAAGGCTTAACCAGAGCTAATAGACAAGGAAACAAAATAAAAGGCATCAAGTTTGCGAAAGAATGATACAAACTCTTTTTGGCAGATGATATTGTCCAAAAACAACCCAAAGACTAGGCAAGAAAATTTTTGGAATTAATGGAGAGGTTCAGAGAGGTCGCAGGGCTTATAATCTACGTACAAACATCAATTGGATTCCTTTATGCTACCAAAAAGAGTCCCGAAAAGGAAATGGGGAAAGAACATCTTTACAATAGCTTTCCAAAGATTAAAAACTTAGGAATAAATATAATAAGGAGACCTGCACAATGGAAGAATATACCATACTTAATAATAGGAAAACTTAACACTGTGAAAATGTCAAATCTACTCAAAACAATCTAGAGTTATAATGCAATCTTAATCTTGGTTTCATCATCATTCTTTAAAGAACTGGAACACAACTCACATGCTTTATATGGAAAGCAAAGAGACCATGAATAAGCAAAGTACTACAATGAAAAACAAAGCAGGAGCTAAATGATTAAATTATGAGGAGATGGTTTCTTCATCAAATAATGTTGGCAAAATTTGATATCCATTTGCAGAAGAATGAAACAGGACCCATATCTCACAATATGTACAACAATGGAATCAAGATGCATTAGAGACATATGTAGAACATAGAATCATAAATAGAAAAAGAGACAAAATTAGGGCCCCTAATAAATGGCAAAAATATACTATGTAACTTAATGAAAAAACACACGAGCAGCATAATACAAAATAGTTAACTGGGACTTCTTAAAATTTAGATATTTATGTGTATCAAACAATGCCACTAAAGAAGTAAAAAGAAAACCCATAGACTGGGAAAAAGTGTTTTGCAACAACACATTGTACAAGAGACCAAAATCTAAAATGTATAAAAAACTTTAATACCTCAAAAATAAAAGGACAAATAATTCAATTCAAAATTGAGCAGAGGACATGCTTAGACTAATGTGCAACCACCCAATAAGGCATTCCAGCAGCCAATAAACGTGAAAAAAATGCCTGCAAACATAAAGTACTAGAGAGATGCAAATCAAAACAACAATAAGATAACACCTCGCCCAGCGTTAATAGCAAAATTAAAACAAAAGCTATATCATAGCAAATGCTAGAGAAAGTAATGTGTGACTGGAACACACATACTGCTGGTGGAAGTGAAAAGTGGTGTAGCTATTGTAGAAAATAATATGATGTTGCTGCAAAACGTTGGGATTCATCTACTTGGTATATATCTTAGAAGAATAAGTCTGGACACTAATAGATATATACATGCACATTGCAGCATTATTCACAATAGCAAAACTATAGAAATATCCTAAATTCCCATCAGTGAAATAATGGATAAATAAACTTTGGTAAGTCCACACCATGGAATACTATGCAACATTAAAGAATAATGATGAATCTTTGAAGCACTCCATAACATGAATGAGCCTGACAAATATCAAGCTGAGTGACATTATCCAACTACTAAAGGAAAAATATTGTATAAGACCATTATCATAAAGTCAAGGAAATATTTTCATACTAAAAAAATAATATCATGTGGTTATAATAGGTAGGAGGAAAAGGGAGGAAAGGGAAGTCATTGACTAGAAGGTAGATAAGTGAAGGGGACTGAAACACAATAAAAGAGAGGTTAGCAATAAATGATGGAAACAAGGAAAGACACTGGGAGGTTTGCAAGAGTTAAAGACAACTATACTGTTACATACACAATGCTGCAACAGTTGGGGTCAATAAATAGATGCTTGGATATATTTACAATCTCCACAAGAGGTGGAGCAGAATTCTAGAATATATTTAGAGTTGATATAGGATATTCGTATATCTAAATTTACTTTTTGCTGCACATATATCCATGAGTATGTTGGAATGTACAGGGGACATTCCAGAGAAAACAGCTCCATCTTTCCTCTATAGTGTCTCGGTTGATTGAACTGCCAAGTTTGTGGTTAGCAGCCAAATGCCTAATCTGTAGTGCCACTAGGGTTCTG
The DNA here is from genome assembly GCF_000313985.2 of Echinops telfairi. NCBI lineage: Eukaryota > Metazoa > Chordata > Mammalia > Afrosoricida > Tenrecidae > Echinops > Echinops telfairi. The sequence continues at coordinate 1,359,817 of NW_022107407.1, forward strand.
GTATTTCATTTGTTCTACCCATTTTAAAGGAGATACATCTCTCTTATGGAAAGTGAATGCATTCAAGTACATGCATTCTTTACTGGAACTGGATGCTCCTGATCAGGCCAATTTAAGTAATATATTTCTCTTTTAGCATCAGAAAGTGTTGTTACAAATAGATGAACTAAGTGCAAATGAACCTTCATTTTAAATAAAGCTAACAGTTATCAGGCATCAAAGAACAAAAAATCATATCATTGTGTGCTCACCTCCCCAATACGATTGCTGAAGACAAATGGGTGCATAAGCAAATATGGTGAAGAAAGCTGATGGTGCCCACCTAACAAAAGATAGAGCTAAACAAGGGGCCATCTAGCTCAAAAGCAACAAAGTCCTCATGGAAGAAGCACACCAGCCTGTGTGATCACGAGGTGTCAAAGGGATCAGGAATCAGACATCATCAGAACAAAAAATCGTATCATTGTGAATAAGAGGGAGTGCGGAGCAGAGACCCAAAGCCCATCTGTAGGCAATTGGACATCTCCTTAAGGAAGGGTCGCGGGGAGGAGACGAGCCAGTCAGGGTTCAGTGTAGCAATGATGAAACATACAACTTTCCTCTAGTTCCTAAATACTTCCTCCACCCCCCACTATCATGATCCCAATTCTACCTTAAAAATCTGGCTAGACCACAGGCTATACACTGGTACAGATAGGAATTGGAAACACAAGGAATCCAGTGTAGATGATCCCTTCAGGACCAGTGGTGAGAGTGGCGATACTGGGAGGGTGAAGGAAGGGTGGGGTGGAAAGGAGATCTACATATAACCTCCTCCCTGGGGGACGAACAACAGAAAAGTGGGTGAAGGGAGACATTGAACAGTGTAAGATATGACAAAATACTAATTTATAAATTTTCAAGGGTTCATAAGGGAGGGGGGAAGTGGAGAGGGAGGCGGGGAAATGAAGTGCTGATGCCAGGTGCTTAAGTGGAGAGCAAATGTTTTGAGAATGATGAGGGTAATGAATGTTCGAATGTGCTTTACACAATTGATATATGTATGGATTGTGATAAGAGTTGTATGCGCCCCTAATAAAATGATTTTTTTTAAAAAGGTAACAAGAAAAAAAAGAACACAAGTATGAAGCAAAGCTAACAATATAAAAATAGTTGTAATTATAAAGCAAGGGCCACGAAGTTCAACAAGATTCATGGAATCTTGGAATCAGCTATCAACAGATGACATCTGCTTTGGCCTCTAGAAGTTTTAAGTTAATTTTTAATCCACCAGAAGGCTGACTTTTTTTGGAATGGGTACAAATATGGATCACTTCCAGTCACTTGGCAAAGTAGCTATCTGCCAAATTTCCTGGCATAGATGAATGAGTGCTACCAGTGTTTCATTAGCTTCTTGAAACATTTTCATTAGTATTCCATCTATTCCCAAAGCTTTGTTTTTGGCTAATGCTTTCTGTGCAGCTTGAACTTTATCCTCCGGCATTTTTGGTCCTTGCTCATATGCTAACTTCTGAAATAGTGGTATGTTAACTAGTGCTTTTTGGTACAGTGACTCTGTGTAGTCTTTCCAATATTACTCACTGACCCTGTGTATTCTTTCTAATATCACAGGGATCACATGCCAGTAAAATTTTGCTGAAGATCATCCAACAATTGCTGCAGCAGTACTTTGAAAGGGAGTTGCCAAAGGTTCAGGCCAGATTCAAAAGAGGATGTAGAATGATATTGCAGATGTCAAATGGACCTTGGCTCAAATCATAAAATACTAGAAAGATGTTTAATTCTGTTCTATTAACTATGCCAAGGTATTAGACTGTGTGGATCCTAAAAAACTATGGGAAACTTTGAAAAGAATGGGAATTCCAGAACACTTCATTGGACTCCTATAGAATTTGTACATCGATCAAGAGGCAGTTGTGTACAGAACAAAAGGCATATTGAATAGTTTAAAATCAAGAAAGTTGTGCAATAGGGCTGTATCCGCTCATCATAGTTACTCAATCTATATTCTGAGAAAATCATCAGAGAAGCTAAATTATCTGAAGAAGAATATGGCATCAGGATTGGAGGAAAGCTTATTAACAATCTGTAGTATGCAGATGATACAACTTGCTTTCTGAAAGTGAAGATTTGAAACACTTGCTGATGAAGATCAAGGATTATGGTCTACAATATGGATTAGAACTTCACTTTCAAAAAGACCAAATTCCTCACAACTGGACAAATAGGTAACATCATGAAAAATGTAGAAAATTTTGAAGTTGTCAGGGATTTAGTCTTGCTTGAATCCACAATCAATGCTCAAGGAAGCAGCAGTCAAGAAATCAAAAGACATGTTGCATTAGGCAAGTCTGCTGCACAGGATATATATATATATATACATATATATACACAGACATACATATATGTACACACACATACATACATATATACACACATATATACATATATATGTATATATATTTGAATATACATATATTAAAGAAAAGATGAATAAATTATATTTTATTATCAGATAAAATTGAGTCAGCTCAGACCCATAATGATACTATGCACAACAGAATTAAAGACTGCATAGTCCCGTGCCATCCTCACTATTTTGTTTCTATGTCCCAGCCCATTGAAGAAGTCACTGTGGCCCTCCATCTTCTTGAAGGTGTTCCCCTCCATTACTGTCCCTCCCCTGTGCCAAGCATGATGTCTTTCTCCAGGGACTGATCTCTCCTGACAATATGTCCTAAGTATGTAAGAAAAAGTCTTGCCATCTTTGCCTCTAAGGAGCAAGGCAATGGAGAATCCCATGGCTTGGATGAGCTACAGTTAGTCCTCAAAGGAACATCCTTGCTTTTAATACTCTAAAGAAGTTTTGTATAGCAGATCTACTCAATGCAATATGTCTTTTGATCTCTTGAATGCTGCTTCCATGAGTATTGATTATGGACCCAAGCAAGACAAAAACCTTGACAACTTCAAGCATTTCTACATTTATCATGATGTTATGTTTTATTTCAGTTGTGAGGATTGTGTTCTTCTTCATATTGAGTTGTAATCCATACTGAAGGGTGTAAACCTTCACCTTCATCAGCAAGTGCTTCAAGTCTTCTTCATTTTCAGCAAGCATGGTGCGTCATCTACATACCACAGAATATTAACAAACTTTTCTCCAATCCTGATGCCACATTCTTCTTCATATAATCCAACTTCTCTAATAAATTGCTCAGCATAAAGTTTGAACAAGTATGGTGAAAGGATGTAACCTTGATGCACACCTTTCCTGATTTTAAATCATGAAGTATGCCCTTGTTCTGTTTTCACAATTGCATTCTGACCCATGTACAAGTTCCTCATGAGCACAGTGAAGTGTTCTGGTATTCCCATTCTTCTCAGGGTTATCCACAGTTTGTTATAGTGTACACTGTTGATTGCCTTTGCAAAGTCAATGAAACCCAAGTAAACATCTTTCTCATACTCTCTTCTTTGACCCAAGATTCATTTCACATCAGAAATGTTATCTTTCATTCCACATCCTCTTTTGAATCCTACCTGAACCTCTGACACTTACCTGTCAATGTACTGTTGCAACCATGGTTGGATGGTCTTCCACAAAATTTTACTTGCATGAGATATAAATAGTATCCTTCTATATTTGAACATTCTGTTGTGCCACCTTTCTTTAGAATAGCTAAAAATAGGAACCTCTTTTAGTCAGTTGGTTAAATAGTTATCGTCAAATTTCCCATACTTCCAGTACTTCTTCAACTCACTGAAACATTTCAATGGGTATTTCATCAATTCCTAGATCCTTGTTTTTGGCAAATGCATTCAGTGCAGCTTGAACTTCTTCCTTCAGTACCTTTGGTTCTTGTTCATATGCTATATTCTCATACGGTAGAATGTTGATTTCTTTTTGGTACAGTGACGCTGTGTATTCTTTCTATTGTCTCTTGATGCTTCTTGCACCACTCAATATTTTGTCCATAGACTCTTTCAAGATTGCAATTCTAGGCTTGAAATTTTTCTTGAGTTCTTTCAGTTTCAGATATTTTGAGCATGTTATTTACTTTTCTTTTTTCTAATTCTATGTCTTTGCACATTTCACTATAAAATTTGTCTTTGTCTTTTTGAGCTTTCTTTTGAAATTTTCTATTGAACTGTTTGACTTCATGATTTCTGCCATTTCCTTTAGTTACTTTATGATTACGAGCAAATTCCAGAGTCTCTTCAGACATTCACTTTGATGTTTTTTTTCTTTCCTGTCTTTTTAAATTACCTTTTTCTTTCTTCATGAATGATGGTCTTCATGTCCTGCCACAGTTCATCAGGTCTTCTCTCATTTGTGTTCATTGTATCAAATGTGTTTTTGAGATGTTCTCAAAATTGAAGTGAGAAAGACTAAAGATGGTATTTTGACTCTTATGAACTTGTTTTCACTTTCTTCAATGTTATCTTGAACCTACATATGAGCAATTGATGGTCTGTTCCACAGTGGGCACTCGGTCTGATTTTAGATGCTGATATTGGGATTCTCCATTGTGCCTTCCCAGAGATGTGGTCGAATTAATTTCTGTGTAGTTCATCAGGGAAACTCTGTATATATTTGCCTTTTGTGTGCTGAAAAAGGTATTTGCTATGAACAAGTCCTTGATTTGCAAAATTCAATTATGAAATTTCCAGCTTCATTTCTATCACCAAATCCATATTTTCAAACTACTATTTCTTCATTTCTTTTTCCAACCTTTTCATTCCAATCACCAATAATTATAAATGCATCTTGATTGCATGTTTGACTAATATCAAACTGAAGTCATTGGTAGAATTCTCAAATTTCTTCACCACTATCTTTTGTGGTTGGTGCACAAATTTGAATAATAATTATATTGATTAGAGTTCCTTGAAGGTGGATATATATAAAACCAATTCACAAACATTGTACTTCATGATAGATTTAGCAAGAGCTTTTCTAACAATGAATGGCACCCCATTCCTCTTTATTGTGTCATTCCTGGCGTAGGAAATTACATGATGGTCAGATTCAAAATCACTAATATCAGTCCCTTTCAGCTCACTAATGCCTAGGACCAATCTTCATGCATTTCATTTCATTTTTGACCACTTCCAATTTTCCTAGGTCATGCTTTGCACATCTGATTATTATTAGAAGTTCTAATTATCTGAGTTCTGATTACTAGCTGTTTCTCCTTACCTTGAGTGGTGCCCCATCAGAAAATGAAAATCTGTTTATCACACTTAAGTCCCCATAGGTCTCCACTCCAAGAGAAGAGTTCCTCCTCAGTCACATTTCAACTGCCCTCCGGACCTGAGGGACCCATCCTTTGGCATTATTTCTGACTATTTTCAACTTCCTTTGTTTAGGTTTTCAGTATCTGACAATGCTTCAAAGCCATGCATAAGGTTTCCACTGGCTTCTTCCTCAGACTCGTGGAGCCAGTCCTTTTTCATTGTCTGGAAGCTCTGCTGAAACCTGTTTGTTCACTGTGGGTGACCCTGCTGGCATTTGAAAGACCAGTGGTATAGCCTCCAGCATCACAGCCACACATAAGCCAGTGCTGACATACAAGTGGTGACAAACTGGCAGACACAAAAGTCTGCCCTTAATAGTGAAAGACCTGATACAAATTAGTTATTTGTAAATGAAATTATGCATAAAATAAGTAAATTTATATATTGATGAAAAATACTTCTAGCCACAATAATTAATCTTATTTTCAAAGAACTTCAGCTATCACATATTATTTTAAGATATAATATCGTATCATCTGATGTATCAAAATTATACAAAGATTACTGAGGTTTTAAATATCTGAATAGTAATGAAAGAAAAAAAACACAGTAGAAATAGAAATCCATTTTTTTCTTTAAGTATTCATGGAATTATTAGATTTCTTCCAGTATATAAATTGATCGTGTTTTTTTTTTTTTTTTTTTAACATGAAGCTCAAATTAGCTTCCCAGTAGCAATTAAAATCTAGGCTCATTTATCATGGACTTTCAGAATAGTTTGAAATTTTGGTCTCTCCAATTAGATTCTTTCATTCATAATTGAGCATCTCCTGGTCCTACTTTTACTAATTGAATCAAACTTCATACTTTCCCTCTATATTTTGATTTTTTATTAATTATGTGTTTGCATGGGTTATGAAACTCTCTTACAGTTGTGTCATTCTGCTTTGGACAAAAGAGTGAAAGAGATATGTGGAAGGTGGCTAGCTTCTCCCACTGGGCTTATTTTGAATGGTACATAAGACAAAAGTCTCTTATCTAATTTTGTTTCTTCAGATAACAATTTTTTTCAGAGGAGATAGAAGTTTGGTGATAATGTTGGTAGAATAAGAGATTAAAGATGCATATAAAGGTGAAACAGAAAATGGGGGAAAGGTGCAGAAGTTGTTGGAACAATAGCGATAGGTGAAATACAAATCTGATATTGCACTGCCCTATTTTACTTAGTTAATTTAGAAACATACCTTTCAGAGAAGCAATTTTACTCTCTTTTGTATCCCTGTAGGTACAAATCAAAATAGGCATCCATTGTGGCTGTGTGATTTGAAAGCTTGTATTTTCTAATTATTCTATTGTAAAATTAGACTATTGTATTTAAAAATACTTCATAATGAAAACTGATCCTCTAGAACGTATTTAGTAAAGGCATGCTAGCACTCCAAAAACACTCCGGCATATGGACCAAAATGTTTGTAAGTATAAACAATACATTACCCAGAGGATTCCAGTGACTCCTTAGAACCAGCATTTCCTATTTGACAAAAAGAGTGAACTATACATGCTATTAAACCTGAATGTGCACATAAGGAGAAAATTAGTTTCTATCTATTGGGCTGAAAATTTGATTCTCTCAAAGTTTACTAAAATCCTGTTAATGTTCTACTGTGGCCTTCAAAGTGTGCTTTACTTAAATCAATGTGTGCCTTTGATTATGTGAGTGTTTTCTTCTCACTGGCAGGCAGCCTAATATTGTGGCCTATATCCCATCCAGAGTATTCTGTCTCAGGAAACTTTTACTGATTTAATGGCTGCCAACCACCTTAATGACTTTTAATTGGTCAACCTGTGCCCATAGCTTTTCTAGAAGCTTGTGAGACCTAGAAGTGTTGTGGTAACAGCCACTCCAAACTAAATTTTGAAATGAATTCATTAAAATATTCAAAGCATTCAGAACTGAAAATTAAAGTATAATGGAATACAAACAATAAATATCAAGGAGTATTTGTGCAAGGAAGTTGAGCTCAATTTGATAAACTTTTACCTGGTAAACATCTAGGAATCTGGCAACAGTAGTGAGCCCAATATCTACTGTCCTGCAGGGAGGGTGGAGGGAGAGTGGGTAGGAAAGAGGGAACCAATTGCATGGAACTGTGTGTGGCCTCCTCCCTGGGGGACGGACAACCGAAAAGTGGATGAAGGGAGAAGTCGGACAGGGCAAGATATGACAAAATACCCATTTGTAAACTATCAAGGGCTCATGCGGGAGGGGGGAGCGGGGAGGGAGGGGAAAAATGAGGACCTAATGTCGGGGGTTTAAATGGAGAGAAAATGTTTTGAGAAACGATGTACAAATGCGCTTTACACAATTGATGTGTGTATGGATTGGGATAACAGTTGTATGAGCCCCTAATAAAATGTTAAAAAAAAATATATATCTACTGTCCTGGGAGTCCCAGGGGATATTGTGTCTTTGAATCTCACACATTTGGCACAAAGAAAGAAGAAAACACTGAAAAGGAAAAGCATTCACTTTGTCAAAGTAAAGCAAAGAGATTTATTGTGAATTGAAAAACCACCAAGCAGAAAGAATCTACTAGTTGGTGTGTTATTATAGTAAATATAGAGAATGAGACTGGGTAATGGTCATATTGATAAGGAGTAACCTGAAGAGTCAATTTTCTATTTTGTGATGAAAATATAATGTAGTTAGGAGAATTATATGCTTTGTTTAGGTGTAACTTAGCTAGAAATCCTCCATAGCTGTGACCCTGTGCTAAACCCCTTAACTTGTCTAACAGAGTATCCTGTGATAGTGGCCAGGCACAAATTCTTGCTGGTACTAAGCCAATGATTTGATTCTTAGCTGAATGCTATAAATTTTCCAGACTTTCTACCTCCTCTCACTAAGTGCCAGGATGTACATACTCTGCCTATCTCCTAGAGATTTAAGATTCCTAAGTAATTGAATATAAGATCTTTATTAAAATAAAACTATATTTCCCTACCTTGTGCCACTCAACTACATTCTTCCTAAAACATCATGAGTAAACTTGCTCTCTTCTAATCACATTCTTCACTCCCAACCCAATTCACCAAGAGTGGCTAATATATAATCCTGACTCCTATCCTTATAAACCTTTACCTTGGGATAAGAGCGAAGGCAGTTAAACTAAATGATTGCTATAGATCTAGGGTCTTCGGGTCTCATGCAGTCAGAAGCCTAAGGTTGAATTCACAGAAATGAGAAAGATTCAAGATTATGTTCTCAGTTTTACAGGGGCGGAAGTTTGTAATAAAATTAAGTTTTAATTCCGACCTTTGCCAGCCATTTTATAAAGCAAAGTGCCTCAGTTTTAAAGGTTAGATATCACTAGAACATTTAACAAAAATCCTGAGTATTAAACAAAAGTTCCCCAGAGGAAAAATAATCCAAATGTGAATTCATTTCTTTGAAATGAAAGGAAAGGGACTGTGCAGATTGACATTTAATTTTCTTAAAGCAATCACTAAATTTTTCAAATTAATTTTAGCATATTCAGCTTATTGCATTCCTAAGTATGAACCCCAAACAAGTGTCCTGATAGGAGAAAATTCAAAGATATAAAGAATAGGTTGAGGGGGAATTCAGGGAAGATGGAGACTGAGTAACCTATACCAGAGGAACTCTGCAGAAATCAGCCCAGAAGGGTTACTAAGAGGGAAAATCAACACTGCCGGGTCACAGGAGAGCAACATAAAGATAAGTGGGCACAAATCCACAGAGTTTTCAGGGGTTGGGGGCTTTTGGCTTACCACAATGGAGGCCAGCTAGGTTTTGACCTTAGCCCCACCACTGTAACAGCTAGAGCTGGGATAATTTGGAGCCGGTGCAGAGGCTTTATCTGAACACAGCCACAGCTTGCTGCCACCTTGGGGCAGGGATTAAAACCTTGCAACCCCACAGTCAGGGATCGGGGCTAAACTACATTAGTACTTTTGTTTCCCTTTCTTTTCTCTATCCCCCCATAGTCTCAGTGGGCTGTTTTTTCTGCCCACTTTATTTCTTGCATTTTCTCTTCCACACCACTGTTGACCTCCAGACCACTCCCCTTAGCCTAGAGCATTTACACCTGGACTCCACCTAGCTGGGAAAACTACACTCTGTGTAGCATATGCCAAGGCTGAGGAAAGCACCGCTGCCCTCCCCCAAGGGATATTCTGCCCAACTTATTCCCCGAGAATTCCTACCTGTGTTGCTGGGGGAGTTCCTATCCACCCTCTGTGGTCCCAATCGATGGAGGGAACTTCCTTCCGCCTGCTGTAGTGCCTAACAGGGCCTACACCAATGTCACACACTACTGTGGGAACCTCTACCCAACCTCCACAGTGATCTACCTGACCAGGGAAATTCTGCCCACCATTCACGGTGCTCTACACCAAAGCAGGCAACCCATCAGCCTTCTGTGGCACTCCCCTTGAAACAGGCACCCCCCCCACACACACACACACACACACCCTCTGTAGTTCCCCAAGCTGCCATGGGCCACACCAGCATGGCTTCTTGTGAGATCACCCAGTAGAGCACCATCGTCATGGGTCCACAACAACCCAACCAGTGTCACCTGAGGGGACCATCCAACTTGCCCTACAAATAAAAGAATACTGGTTTACTAGGGAAAGAGTAAAGGCACAGGAGATAAAGTGGTAGGCCAATACCATAGTGAAATTAGCTGCTGGCAGTTTGAAGAAGAATTCCTATAAATCTCCCAGAGAGAGCCAGCGCTATTCAATTCCCTGGAAAATGGCACCCGAATCCTCTAAAACAACACAATGCAAACAGCAATCAGCCCCAACGACCTCAACGCAAAAACAGAAGAAAAAAAAGGTATTACCAGAAGATTTCCTGAACCAAACAACATGCATAGAAGAGGCAGGCATTGAGCTGCCACAGAAAGAAATTTTCAAAATACTACTTAGAGTCATACAGGATATTAGGGAAACAATACAGGAAAAGGGTGAAATGATAGAGGAGATAAAGTCCATATACCCAAGGAAATACAAGAGCTTAGGGAGGAGATAACAAAAACCAGTAGCAGACTCATGGACCACATGAATCCACTCAAGGAAGCAGAGAACTGCACCAGTGACTTGGAGGACAGCCAAGTAAACTTTAACAAACACACGCAAAAATCTAATAAGATAATCAGAGAAGCTGAAGATAACCTAAGAGCTATGTCTGGTGCTATGAAGTGGAACAACATTAGAATAATTGGATTACCAGAGGAAGATACAATAAAGAAGTCATCTGCAACAATAGTGAGAGAATTCTTGGAGGAAAACTTCCCCAACTTAATGAATGAAAACCAGGCAACCATTCAGGAGGCTGAAAGAACACCAACTTGACTGATTCTCAAGAAGAAGTCACCAAAACACATAATAGTTAAACTATCCAACTTTGAGGAAAAGGAGAAATCATGAGAGCAGCTAGGGAAAAACAAGCAATCACATATTAAGTTTCCCAAATAAGAATATGCTCAGAACTATCAGCGGACACTATAAAGAAGAGGAGCAAGTGGAGTAACATATTCCAAAAATTGAAGGAAAACAACACAAACGCAGGAATACTCTACACAGGCAAATTATCTTTCAAGATAGAGAAGTAAGAGTCTTCCCAGACAAGGAAAAAAGCAAAGAATCCATTAGGAGAAACCCAGCCCTACAAAAGATCCTTGCCAACCCAGAATGGGCAGAAGAACAGCACTCACCAAGCATAAATGAGACACTGCCACATAGAACAACTTCACCAAGAGAAAGCATACCCCAAGATAGCATTGGTTTAAGGTTGGAAAGAAGTCAGGAATAATACACATGCACACACATGCACAACACACTGATAAGAAAGGGAGGTAGGAAATCACCCAACATGAAAGGTATAAAATGACATCACAGAGTCCGCAGATGGAGATAATAACCCTGAATATCATTGGCCTGAGCTCAGGCATTAAAAGACTGAGGCTAGCAGACTGGTTCATCAATCTACTGCCTACAAGAGAAATATTTCAAGATGACAGACAAAAATAGGCTGAGATTCAAAGGCTGGAGAAAGGCATAACAAGCAAACATCAATTTTTAAAAAAGCAGGGGTTACAATCCTAATCTCAGATAAAATTGACCTCAAAGTGCAAACCATAAAAAGAGATAAGGAGGGACACTATAAAATGCCCAAGGGAATGGTAGACAAAGAACCACTAAGCATTGTAAATACATATTCCTGGAATGAGAGACCACCTGAATACATCAACCACACACTCCAAAAGATGAAAGAAGTAATCACAGCCTCAACCATTATAGTGGGTGATTTCAACACACAGCTCTCTGATAAAGATAGATCACAGGAAAAGAAACACAACAAGGAGGCTAGAGATCTAAACACTACAATTAGACAACTTGACCTGATAGATATTTACAGAGCTTTTCACCCAAATACCAAAAAATGCAAATTCTTTTCAAACCCTCTTGGCACATATTCAAAGATAGACCACATGCTGGGGCATAAGGCGAATCTACATAAATTTAAGCACATTATATGGTACAGAACTCTCTATCACCACTGTGCCATAAGGCTGGTAATCAACAAAAGGAAGATGAAGAAAACAAGAGCAAACAATTGGAGGATGATAACTATTGCAAAAGGAGTGTGTACTGGCCCAGATCAGAGATGAAATTAGGAAATTTCTACAAACCAATGATATTGAGAACACGACATACCAAAACCTACGGGACACAGCAAAGGCAGTTATCAGAAGACGTTTCATAGCAATACATGCACACCTGAAAAAGGAAGAGAGACTCATGATTGATATGCTGGCACAAAATTTACAACTAGAGGAGAGTCAGCAGAACAATCCTACTAATAGCAAGAGAGAAAAAAATAATAATCAGGGCTGAGATTCAGGAGAGGAAAATTAAGAAAACTATGGAAAAAATTAATGCTGCTAAAAATTGGTTCTTTGAAAGGATAAACAGAATCGACAGAACGCTGGCAAAACTAACCAAAGAAAGGAGGGAACAAATTTCAATAGTTAGAATGAGAGATAAAAGAGGGGACATTAGAACAGACCTTCATGAAATCAAAAGGATAATTACACAGTACTATGAAGGATTGTACTCCAATTAATTGAACAACTTGGAAAACATTGACAAATCTTGGAAAAACAATCCCTCCCTAAACTATCCCCAATGGACGTCAAGTATCTCAACAGACCCAAAGCAATAGAAGAACTAGACAAGGTTATCAGGGGATTACCAACCAAAAAAACCCCTGGACCAGATGTCTTCACAGGGGAATTCTACCAAGCTTTCAGGGAAGAAATGACACCAATATTACACAAACTCTTCTAGAATATAAAAAAAGACGTCAAAATCCCAAACTCATTCTATGAAGCTAGTATAACTCTGATACCAAAACCGGGCAAGCATCCCACAAGAATTGAGAATTACAGACCAATATCCATAATGAACATTGATGCAAAAATCCCTAGCAAAATACTGGCCAATAGAATACAGAAGTATATAAAACAAATAATTCACCATGACCAAGTGGGATTCATACCAGGTATGCAGGGATAGTTCAACATATGAAAGACCATTAGTATCATTCACCACATTTAGATGAAAAAACATAAGAAACACATAATAATATCGATAGATGCAGAAAAAGCATTCAACAACACCCAAAACCAATTCCTGTTTAAGACACTCGAGAAGATAGGAATGGGAGGAAAATTCCTCAAGACAATACAAGCTAGATATGACAAACCCACAGCCAAACGTGGTAGTCAATGGAGAAAGAAGAACACAATCCCACTGAAAAAGGGGACCAGACAAATATGCCCCTTTCCCCCACTCTTATTTAATATCATACTGGAGGTTTTAGCTAACAGCATAAGGCAAAGAAAATATATCAAAACTATTAGCCTGGGGAAGGAAGAGGTGAAACTATCGTTATTTGCAGTTGATATGATTTAATATATGGAAAATCTCAAAAGAGAAATGCAAATTAAAACAACAATGAGATACCGCCTAACACCCTTAGATTGCCCAATTCAAAATATCAGACTGCAAGAACTGTTGGAGCGGCTGTGGGGAAACAGGAACTCTCATCCACTCTTGGTGGACGTGTAGGTATGTACAGCCACTATGGAAATTGATTTGGTGATATATAAGACTGATGGAAATTGAGCTACTATACGACCCAGCAATCCTCCTACTGTGCATATACACAGAAGAGGCAAGAGTCAAACCATGGCCAGACATCTGTGCTACAATATTCATCGCAGCACAGTTCACAATTTCAAGGAGTTGGAAACAGCCCAAATTTCCATCAACAGACAAATGGATTTTTAAAATGTTGTAAATACATACAATGGAGTACTACACATGGCCAGCCCCGCTATGAGACATGACATCCCTCACTGGCCCATAGCCCTACAGGGGACAACACTGGAGACACAGTGTGGGAATTGCTCCCGATCTTACCCTACCAGACCGAGGCAAAACACAAAGGGCATCAACAAACAGCAAGGGGAACAGAGCAATGAAGTCCTCAGGGAACAACAAAATTAGACTTTGGGTCAGGGTGTAGCACCCCATCAGACTCGACCAGAAAACACTCCTAAAGGCCAACAAACAGTCCTTGAACTATCTACAGGCTTTACTTTTTTGTGTGTGTGTGTCATAATTGTTGTTTCCTCTGTTGCTTTGTTTTGCTCTGCCTTGTTTTTGTGCCTATTGTTATCTCCACAGGTTTGTCTAAATAAGATAGGCTGGATGAACAATCTGGAAGAGAAAACAACCAGACCGATGGCTCCAGGAGGACATGGGAGAGGGAGAGGTGGGGTGAAGGAAGTCATGTTAACAAACCAAGGGAAAAGGGAACAACATGTGATTGAAATCGATGGTGAGGAGGGTGTATGAGGCCTGTTAGGGCTTGATCAAGGGTAATATAACCGAGAGGAATTACTGAAACCCAAATGAAGGCTGAGCATGATAGTGGGACAAGAGGAAAGTAAAGGGAAATAGAGGAAAGCACTAGGATGCAAAGGGCATTTAGAGAGGTCTAAATAAAGGAATGTCCATATGTAAATATATTTATATATGATGATGGGGAATAGACCTAAGTGCATATATTTATAGGATTAGAATTAAGGTAGCAGATGGACATTGGACCTCCACTGAAGTACTCCCTCGATGCAAGAACACTTTGTTCTATTAAATTGGCATTCCATGATGCTACCCTTCCCAACAGTATCATTGAAGACAAAATGGGTGCATAACCAAATGTGGTGAAGAAAGCTGATGTTGCCTGGCTATCAAAAGGTATAGCATCTGGGGTCTTAAAGGCTTGAAGGTAAACAAGCAGCCATCTAGCTCAGAAGCAACAAAGCCCACTTAGTAGAAGCACACCAGCCTGTGTGATCAAAAAGTGCTAATGGGATCAGTTGTCAAGCATCAAATAACAAAAATTCATATCATTGTGTGCTCTCCTCCCTGATATAATCGCTGAAGACAAATGAGTGCATAAGCAAATGTGGCGAAGAAAGCTGATGGTGCCCGGCTATCAAAAGATATCGTGTCTGTGGTCTGAAAGGCTTGAAGGCAAACAAGCAGCCATCTAACTCAGATGCAACAAAGCCCACATGAAAGAAGCACTCCAGCATGTGTGATCACAAGGTGTCAAAGGGATCAGGTATCAGGCACCAACGAACAAAAAATCAAATTATTGTGAATTATGGGGAGTACAGATTGGGGACCCAAGACCCATCTGTAGGCAACTGGACATCCCCTTACAGAAAGGTCGCAGGGAGGAGAGGAGTCAGTCAGGGTGCAGTGTTGCAATGATGAAACATACATCTTTCCTCTAGTTCCTAAATGCTTCCTCCCCCACCCACTATCTTGATACTAATTCTACCTTTCAAATCTGGCTAGACCAAAGGATGTACACTGGTACAGATAGGAACTAGAAACATAGTGAATCCAGGACAAATGATCCCTTCAGGACCAGTGGTGGGAGTGGCAACACCCGGAGGATGGAAGAAGGGTGGGGTGGAAAGGGGAACCAATTATAAAGATCCACATATAACCTCCTCCCTGGGAAATGGAGAACAGAAAAGTGCGTAATGGGTGACATCAGAGTGTGTAAGACCTGACAAAATGATAATAATAATTTATAAATTATGAAGGGTACATGAGGAAGAGGGGGGCGGAGAGGGAGGGGCAAAATGAGGAGCTGATAGCAAGGGCTCAAGTAGAAAGCAAATGCTTGAGAATGGTGATGGCAAAAAATGTACATATGTGATTGACAAAATGTATGTATGTATGGATTGTGATAACAGTTACATGAGCCCCCAATAAAATGATTAAAAGAAGAATATGTTCAAATATTTTCTCACTTCATCTGAATTATCAAATATGAGAATTGTTCCCAATATGAGAAGAGCTTTGCATCCACACTGGGACAATTTTTAAAAGACATTTCAGATAAAGGTTTATTGATAAATTTCATTGGAAATAAAGTGTTATCAGAGGACTAAAGATACGAAAAATAGTAGCTAGCAATGGAGCAGAAGAGGTAGGGGCTGAATTTTTACATTGCAATTGCTTATTTTGTTCATTTGGCTACTATATCCTGCAAGGGAGCAATTTGGCTGTTTTTCTATCCCATACAAGCTTCTAAGTATCAGTCAAATAGATATCCCATGAATTTGGGAGCTTTAGTTTCTAATTTGCTGTGTAGTTAAAGTAAGTTGATCTAGCTCAGAGAACACTAATGTAGAGCTTGCTTTTCTAAACTCTCTTTAGTAAAATTATGTAATCATTCCAAAAGGAACTAAGGAGAAAGTTTGTATTCCTATAAACAGCAGGATTGCCCAATGTCACTCTTGGTTTTACTAAGGTACTGGCCAAGTCTTTAGAGTTAGCATCTCCTATCTTACTAAAACATTAAACACATGTGATATTGAAACATTTGTAATCGAGCTTAAATTGTGAGGACCCTGGTTTGCTATATGACCTATAGAAGGCTATAGGTGATAGTGATAGCCCAAAATCCATTTGCAGAGTCCCCACATAGATTGACACTATTGAATTCCTTCTAATTATTAACCAATAATATAGATAATATTGCCCTTGGGCAGAGTGCATTGGACATGGAATATCTCCACCCTTCTCTAGCCAGACCAGGGAGGAACAATTTTCCTTAGGGACTTGCCTGAGTGTGTTCTTGATAAAGATCACTGGGGCATGCTAAACCAAAGATCTGGATTATCACCATCTCTGGACTGACAGAGTGCTTTTGAATCTTACTTTTCACACCAGAAAACATCAAATTAAAAATGTATACTTTGCTGAAATAAAAGTTAAGAGATTGAGGAATGAAAAAATTTGCAAATTGGGAAGCAACCCCATAGAGAATACTAAATATCTATGAAGTACTAAGAGAAAGATATGCTTGTATAAGTAAAAATGGGGACAGGAAGTGCATAATCATTGCACAATTATAGCTACAAAGTCAGTAAATTCTATTTTCAACTATCTTCCTTCTGGAATCTGTTGAGTAAAGTTCTCCTACAGTCACATTCCTGATCTGCACTCCTATTTCCAAAGAGTGGCTTAAGACAAGAGTCAGGCCAGTTAAATAAGATGATTGATAGGAGCCAGTCTCCTGGTTTTACCGAGGCACTGGCCAAATATTACATGTATATGAATAGGAAAAAAATCAAGGTTATTGTGGCAGTTACATCTCCTGTAAACTTGAATGAAGGGGTGGAATCTAGCCTGTCAATCAGGTCGCCGGTTGATGACCTCATTTGGAGATGAGAAGGGGCTAAGTAAGTAGCTCACTGAAGGCTAAACCCTTTCCTACTGATAACACACTCAGAGAACTAGAGGAGACACATGGAGACCCGTGCCAGCATTGAGATGCTTCCGTTTCCACTGGATCCACAAGACCTTCTAGTCACTAGTCTGTGATCTTTCTGCATTCGGCATCATTGTGCTGCATGAGTCTAAAGAGGAATTTATGGACTGGTATCAGACATATGGGCTAATGTCATGCTTATGGACTTGATCTGGACTGGGCTGGGAGGTTTTCTCAATATACAATTGCTCTTGTATATGGAGCTCTTTCTTATACACATATGAATGTCTCTGAATTTGTTTCTCTAGTCAACCCAGACTAACACAGTTCTATTCTGAGAAATGCAGAAACAGGAGGTTGTAAGAAAATAGAGTTCAGATTCAGACATTTTATTGTGCTGAGTGCTTTGGTTTTAGAGGTTTGCTAGCATGCACGTCATTTATTGGTTACCTAATAGGGTTCATACTGATGCTAGAATCTAAGGCTGCAAGGAGTTCTGACTACATCTTTTTAGAAGTCTGAAACTTATAGGGTTAAATCTATCCAGAGACAGCAAGGAGGAAAGGCCATGTATCTATGAAATAAATTAATGAGAACCCTATAGAACATTTCAATACACCATGGTCTGACTCAGTTTGATTAGCAACTGATTTGTGATTGATTTCTCTCTGTATTTTTAGAAACACAATCAGCATTCTTCTTATTTTCTTTTCTTTCTCCTTATTTATATTTTGTTTTCTTTATAATAAATCTAACCAATATGGTCCTCTATTAGCAGTTTGAAATAGGACAATGAATAAAATTAAGCATTTGCCTTGTAGGAATGTGTCCAACTCTAAAGGATTTGAGTCTTATCTCTATAAACCAGAACTTGCCTGGATCTAAGTAGTCATTTGCATTACAGATCTGTCTATTTCTTACTAGCTTAGAGTTTACTTGCTTTTCCTTTGTTTAAGATGGGGGAAAATTTTTATGGAAATTGGTGTCAGTCATGTAAAGCAGGTTGAATGATCATTTATGAGTATAATCTTCTTCCTAGATTCAAAAACAAGAGGTGGATTGTTCTTGTGTGGATTTAAACTCTTCCATTTAGGCCTTATTAAAAGGAGTCTAATCCGTTCTTTCTCAGAGGACAGTGCAGTTCGTGGAATCCAAACTTGCCTTCACCTAGGAGTCCATGGAAAGCTGTTTGGAAGTCTGATGTTTTGTAAACTCTTGCTATACTGGCCCACTCTCAGGGGAATGTATTGTGCCTTGAATTTGAAAATGGGGAAAGGACTAAGATTTCAGTTCCTACTCTCTCTTCAGAGTAACATGTACAATATTTCGAAGGTGATTCCCCAAAGGGAAAGGTATACTTCTAAACCATAACACTGATTAGCTATTGATGCTGTTTTTGTTGTTGTTGGGTGCCATGGAGTTGGCTCCAAGCCATAGTGACCTCATGCACAACAGAGCACAAGACTGCGTGGCCCTACACCAACGTCATAATTATTTCTATACCCAAGCCCACTGTTGTAGACACTGTATCAATTCATCTCATTGAAGGACTCACTCCTTTCACTGCCCTTCCACTTTAGCAAACATGATGTCTTTCTCCAGGGACTGGTTGCTCCTGACAACATGTCTAAAGTATGTAAAAGAATGCATCTCCATCCTTCCGTCTCAGGAGCATTTTGTCTTTGTGACAGTCCATAGCACTTTCAATATTCTTCACCAGAATCACAATTCAGAAACAGTCTTCAGTCTTCTTTAGTCAATTTTTCTTAATTTGGCTATTGATAGAGGAGGTGAAATCGATAGTCTGCTATTAATCAAACTACTAGAAGTTAAATTTAATATTTAGTTTGTTAAAAATTAAAAATGTGACACTCCTTTCTCTTGCAGTAAAAATTCTTTTTAGCATTCAGTCTGCTAGCCAGGGTGGCCAGACAGCCTGGTAGAGAACCTGACTGGTGAAAAAGAACCATATACAATTCAATCTCAAGATACATAAGGATTCCCTGTATTTTAAGTTCCTATCTGGACCAGTGTACATCCTCTGGTCTAGCCAGATTTGCAAGGTCGAATATGAGTCATGGTAGTGGGAGCGGGGAGGAAACATTTAGGAACTAGAGGAAAGTTGTAT
>NW_022107407.1:1380785-1383924 GCF_000313985.2 Echinops telfairi
GGGGGTAGGGGGAGGGAGGGGAAAAATGAGGACCTAATGCCGGAGGCTTAAGTGGGGAGGAAATGTTTTGAGAATGATGAGGGCAATGAATGTTGAAATGCGCTTTACACAATTGATGTATGTATGAATTGTGATAAGAGTTGTATGAGCCCCTAATAAAATGATTTTTTTTAAAGTTTCTGAAAAAAAAGTCACCAGCTGCTTCCAAGATTAAAAAAAAAAGATACATAAGGTATGTATCTTAAAATTCACTTTGTGAAGTCACCTCACATCAACTGTGATCAAATTGTCAAGGGAGGAGGAGGAGATATTAACAACCAAGTGGCTGCCACACAAAGTTATGATGAGGTCCCCCTGGACAGGGATACATCCCTATTAGAGGTCTGAGGGATACTGATGGGAAAGTCAAGTCAGGAGAGGAGAAAGGGAGAAGACACATCTGGGGAAAAACAAGTGAATTACTGTTGGTAGGAAAAGTAGAAGAACTCACTTCTGATTGGGGGGGAAATTACAAAAAAACACTTTTGAGAATCCTAGGGAGAACATGTCCTTGGTAATGTGCATCAAATCAGCTACATTGTCCTGAGTTTCTGGACACATGTGGGAAACCTAGATCGTGCCATAGAGCACTAAGGCATTGAATCCTAGATCTTCAAAGCACAAACTATGCTCCAAATTATGTATGTCCCTGAGAGATCCAATGAGGAAATTCCACTAGGTGAACTGGACTCTACCTCAAAACACTTGTAACCTTAGGATGTAAGAATGAAAACTCATGGTGTTTGAAGAAGCAGAAGACAACTATGCCAGGAGTATTGAACTGTCAGAAAGTGGGCAGTCATTGATTTACTACATCAATGCCCTATATTTTGTATTAAGATATGTATTATTCTGGAAAACCTGTGACTGACCTTCTCAGTGAATATTATTGTAACTTCTTCCTGACAGTCAACTCCTATTGTTTATGTAAGTAATGTCCAGCCACAAAGAATTGATTCTATACAAGTGAATAATTCAGGTATTGCGATACAGTGTTGGCCAAATATCCCTCTCTCAATAGGACTAGGAGATAATCAATGACAATTAGGGGTTTTTTCGTGGGTGGTGGTGGTGGTATACTCACTTTATTGGGGACCCTTACATCTCTTATAGTATTCCATACATCAATTGTATAAAGCATATTTGTACATATGTTTCCATCATCATTTCCAAAACATTCTTTCTACTTGAGCCCTTGGAATAAGCTCCTCTTTTCCCTCCTCTCTCCCTTCCTTTTAACAGAAAATCTTTTTGTCCCTGGGAGATTGTTGATAAGACTGCCATAAATTGACAAAGATGTCTCTAAAAGGAGCCAAAGTTAGACAAAATAAGTAAATAACAACATAGATCCAGGAATGAGTTTGTGGCTTGTACTAAATCCTAGCTCCAATTTAAGAACAAGTAATTCTTACAACATGGCCCTGCTTGATACTTGACCTCAGGAAGGGAACACAGAAGATATAGGTGCTATACCAAAGTGGGGTGAAAAAATTAGATGGTATAAGATAAAATAACATCTGTGGTCTTAAAGGCTGTTTCCAAACAAGCTTCCATCTAAGTGTGATGTCATCTAAGTTCATGTGGAAGAAACACACCAACATCAGTGACAGAAGGATTGTAAGTCATATAATCTGAAGCCGAAAAAGGAATAGTATCAGAACCTAAATAGTGAGATTCTCATTTGCAGAAGGCTGTGGATGACAGTGGAAGCCCAAGATACATTTGTGAGATCTACACAGGAAATAAGCCTCCAGTTATTTCCCTCTGTCCATAAGAGAGGGATGTGAAGAAACAGGTTAGCAAAGAGAGTGCATTGGAAAGGTGACTATAGGCGGTCAAAATGATAATCATGACTTGCATGGTTAAAACCTTGTCAGTTGATCCCTCCTCTGAACCTTGGGCCTGATAGGGTTTCCAACATTTTCTGTGTTTTTTCATATTGGGGTTTATCTCAGATGTATTTTGTCAAGAATTTTTGTTACATGTTTTTCTGTTTTTCAGTATATGAAACCCAGGATTGATGAACCTGTAGAGAAAGCAAGTATAATAAGGATCCCTGGGGGGTACAGTGTGTGTGTGGGTGGAGGTGGGATAAAGGGAGCTGATGTCAAGGAGTTCAAGAAGGAAGAGTATGTTTTGAAACTGATTGCGGATGCAATTATACAATACTGCTTGATGTGATTGAACTATGAAATGAGATCTATATTAGCTCACAATAAAAAGTTTTTTGGGGAAAAAATCCTTTTAAACTTAATCAGGAAGGATGCTTTAACTTGGTAAGGAGGCAAGCAGGGCAATTTGAGTAAGTAATGGAGCCTGATAAGTAATGGGACCTCAGTGGGTGGTGGTCCGACAGCCCAGAGAAATGTAGGTATCCATTGATGGTCTACTAATGCCAGGGGGAAATATAGACTGTTTTTCTGTGAAGTCTACTTCCTTTGTCACATTTTTGGTGTCCTCTGATCATTTTAAAACCTGCACAAATCTGTCGCATAAAGTATATAACTTCTTTGATTTTCACTGAATTGTTTGAAGTAATTTGTCGGAAACAAAACCCACTTCTGTCTAGTGTTTCAGAAATAAATTTAGAGTTTCTAAAATCAATTTGAATACTGTTCCCCTGGTGGTGTAGTGGGTTCTGAATTGGACTGCCAACCTAAAATCAATTTGATATCTGGCTTTGGCTGTAATAGTGATATGCATTCCCAGGGCTTTGTTTCCTGGCAACATTATGGTGCTATATATGAGGGATCTTCAAAAAGTTCACAGGGAAATTTTATTATCTTTACTTACATTATTCCATGATTCTTTTTTTTTTCATGGTTCTGTGGCTTTATTAAGCACAGGTTGCATCAAGTCAGAATCAGAAAACATTAAACATTCAGTTCTTTTGTCTGAAGTCTCTATTCTCATACTTGTCAGCAGGCATGTAT
Organism: Echinops telfairi; assembly: GCF_000313985.2. Classification (NCBI taxonomy): domain Eukaryota; kingdom Metazoa; phylum Chordata; class Mammalia; order Afrosoricida; family Tenrecidae; genus Echinops; species Echinops telfairi. The sequence goes on from NW_022107407.1 coordinate 1,383,758, forward strand.
TTCTGATCCCCAGTCTCTCAGCCACATGGTCCCTTGCCCTGTGCCCTTTTCTCTCTTTTTAAAATCATTTTATTAGGGGCTCATACAACTCTTATCACAATCCATACATACATAAATTGTGTAAAGCACATTTGTATATTTATTGCCCTCATCATTCTCAAAACATT
>NW_022107407.1:1385312-1449454 GCF_000313985.2 Echinops telfairi
CCAGTCTGTTGGGGCACCAAGCCCTGGACCCAAAGTCCACCTTCAGCATTCCCTGGGGACCTCGCTGCTCCATTCCCTTGCTGTTCTGTTGCACCCCCTTAGTGTTTTGCCTCGGTGTGGCAGGATCAGATTGGGCCCAATTCCCACACTGTGTCTCCGGTGTTGTCCCCTGTAAGGCTATGGGGCAGTGAGGAACGTCGTGTCTCATAGTGTTGCCAGCCTCCATGGTTCTTTTTAATGATCCTTATACTTTGTCCTGCAGGATCATTTTGGCCTGGGTAAAATGAGGTCCTAGACAGATTGGGGAACTAAGGAATCTGGGCCCAAATTATAGAAGTCTGAAATACTCTGATTGTTTCCCTTGTGCTATTTTGTTGCTCTTGTCCATTGTAGTGATGTTTTACATATCAAAATCTTTTTCAATATAATTTGCATATTTATAATTCAATGCCATTGATTAAACTTTTCATATTGTGCTACAATTATAACTATACTTTTCAAAAATATCCTACCACATTGAAATAAAAGCAATGCACACACTGAAAGACTACCCCTCTTTCCTATCTCTAGTAACCATTAATAATCTTTGGTCTCTATATATTTCCTTATTTAATATAAGTGAGATTATTCAGTATTTATTTTTCAACAACTGACATTCTTTTCTTTTTTTTAAAATTAAACACTTTTGTTAGGGGCTCTTACATCTCATCATAATCCACACACTCATCCATTGTGCCAAGCACATTTGTACACATGCTGCCATCATCATTTTCAAAGCGTCTTCTTTGGGTCTCCACTCCACACCCTGCCCCCCACCTCAATTCACATTGGGTATGATGCTATATATTTTTATTATTAGGACAAAAACCTGTACCTCAAAGTTTATTTTAAGTAGCTTTCACAAAGCTCAAAAGTAGGAAAAGCATAAATATCTATTAATAGATGAATGGATAAAGAAAATATGTTGTGTACATACAATGGAATATTATGCAGTATGAAAGAGAAAAGAAGTCCTGTTTCCTGTGCAGCATGGATGAGCCTTGAAAACATTATGTTGAAATAATGTCAGTTCATTGGGCCCTGACTCAAGTACTCCCTCAACACAAGAACACTTTATTCTAATAATCCGGCATTCTGTAATGCTCACCTACCTGACACGATCTCTGAAGAGAAAATGGGTGCATAAGCAAATGTGGTGGGGAAAGCTGATGGTGCCCAATATTGAAATATCTAGCATCTGGGGTCTTAAAGGCTTGAAGATAAATAACTGGTCATCTAGCTGAAAAGCAACAAAGCCCACAGTCCCTGGCTTTGTTTTGGCTGGTGATGTGGAGTTTATCCATTGTCTCTTCCCACAGATATAGAGAATTTGGTTATTGCTCTTTCATCTGGCAAGGTCCCATGAGTATAGTCACCATTTTATGTTGTGGAAAAAAAGACACTTGCAATTAAGAAGTTACTGGTCTTGCAAACATTTATAATGCAGTCTCCCACTTCATTTCATTTTCTCATAATACATCCTCTTTGTTTCAAACTTTTGCAGGGTATTCATCAATAATTATTAATTGTATGTTTGATCAATTTAAGATTTAAAAATTTCATAGAATTCTCAATTTATTATTAGCCTTAGGATTGATGCATAAATTGGAATAATAGTTGTATCACAGGCAACATTGTACATCATCATAAATCATTAAATGTTATTTCTGATAATGAACGGGATGCCATTCCTCTTGGATTTGTCATTCCAGGCATAGTAAATCATATTTATAAAACACAAAATGGCCAATAGCAGTCCATCTGAGGTCACGAATGCCTAGGATATGAATCTTAATGTGCTCTATTTTACTTTTGACTACTTCTAATTTGTCTATATTCATAATTATATATTCCACATTTCAGTTACAGTTGCTGACAGCTGCTTCTTCACATTTTGAGGCATGACCCACCAGCGGGTGAAGGTTCCAAAAGCTTTACTCCACCCACATCAACAAGGTGGACTCTACTTTGAGGAGGTAATGCTTCCCCAGTTGTATGGTGAGTGCCTTTCTGGCCCACCCTACAAAGGATCAAGTTTTGCTGCTATTTTAAGGTTTTCAGTGGATAATCCTTTAGAAGCAATCTATTTCTTCTTCTCAAAAAGGCAAACTTATTACCATCAAGTCAATGCCAACTCATAGCAATCTCCTTGTGGGTTTCCAAAGCTGTAACTGTTTATGAGACTAGAAAGCCCTGTCTTTCTCCTGAGGAGTTTCATGCAACCGATCATGTGGATTGCAGCCCAAAGCATCACCACTATGCCATCGGGGTTCCTTTCGCAGTCTGCTTGTAGTCTGGAAGCTCTGCTGAAACCTGAGCATCATGGGTGACCCTAATGGCATTTAAAATTCTTGTGGCATGCTTTTCAGAATCATAGCAATATGCAACTTACAGTTCTAAATATAGTTTGGCTGAAATTTGGGCTATCAAAGTGAGTTCTGTTCTAGGCCTGACAGTTGATTAAGAACCATAGTCTCAGGGAGTTCACTAATCTATTCAGGCAGTACCGGGGTCTTATTATTATTGAATTATGTTTCATATTTTCTCTCACTCTATGACTTCCTATTTTGAACCCATTCAGAGCTGTGGTGGCTGGACACCAGCTAGTTCTACTTTTCTTAGAATTATTGAGGCTCCAGTTTGGGAACATTCCATTAGTTTAATGGACTGATTGCTTACATGAGTATTTGACTTTCTTAAATCTTCTTTTCTCTCAATGTGAGAAACCAATACTTACACCTTAAATTGCCTCTCACAAGATTTTAATATCCCAGTTGCTACTCATCAAACTAAGATATCCAATATTTTCTTTATGGACTTGGTATATCAAATGACCTTGCTATCCTCTAAAACTATGATCTTGAGGCCCAAGGCTCAATGACTTCATTCATGATGCTCACTTATGGATAAGAAATATTTATGACTTTGTATACATAGATATATTTGAAGCACATATAAATATACATGTAGAAATGTCCTCAATCACACTTATATGTGTATAATCTCATTTGCCTTTCCATGCCTATTCAGTGTGTGTCTATGTGTCCACTCATAAGGGCTATTTTATTACTATTAATTGCTATTAATTCAGACCACTACTTGCCTGTAAGTTTGTTATACTGTGGTAACTTCTGTGTTGCTGTGATGCTTGAAGCTAAGTCACTGGTATTTCAAATGCCAACAGGTTCAGAAGAACTTCCAGACTAAGAGCAGACAACAAAGGAGAACTCAGCTGCCCACTTTGAAGGAAGTAGCTAATTAAGATGTGGGATACAAAATACTTTTCCCCAGCTTTGTCTCCTCCCAAAATATGCCAAACATTAGAGCCTGCTTGCCAGCACATGGTGGGAGGTCAGATGCTTAGAGAGATTCTCCCTGAAGGCATCTGGTCCACTGTAGGTGAGGTTCACACCCTACTGATAATGGTTTCAATGGAGAGCCAGAGAACAGGTCAAACCTGTTCAGTGACATCCAAAGTTAGGCTTCCATCCTGTATCTAGGATCTGCCCATCTTGTCACATGTGTTCCCCCAATCCCTCCCCTCCTATTGCGTGCTTACCCCTAGATCATCCCCTCTCATTACAGTATTACCAATAGTACAACCCCTTCCTATGACATATGTATTTGCCTGTAATTAAGGGGCTTTCACACCCCCAAAGATATGTAAGCCTTGGTTAGCAATAAAGAAGCCCTCTCTCCCGGTCCTCTCTCTCCTGGTCCTTTCTCCCTTGTCCCCTCTCCCCTTGTTCTCCTTCCGCTTCCCCTCACTCACTCCTTCTCTCCCTCTTGCCCTGTACCACCAAGAGGAGCTGAGGTGAGCATGCTACTATGAAATGTGTCTGACTTCTTTATTTCCCTCTCTCCTATTATTCTCTATGACTTTATTATAATTTATATATATATTTAACCGTACAATTGCGCCTATGGAACCTGCGATTATATGTGTGTGTGTGTGTGTGTGGAGGGGGTGGTGGCCTTTCCCCCAACAGAAGTAGCCAATTAAAATCTTCAGTAAAGTGTCAAATTACTGCCAGATACTGAAGGCATAATGAATGCCAGCACATGGTGGGTAAGCATAACTTTGTTGAAGAGACTAGAGAATGGGCCTTTTTGCACTTGAAATGTAACTGAGGAGCAGCTGCTTTCTCAGAGTGAAGTAGACCATGATGGAGTAAAGTCTGTGGGAGTAGAAATCTTCATTTGCTGATAGGGAACAACTCAAGGTAAGAAGAAACAGCTGCAAAAATCTGCTAGTGATTCAAACTTGGAATGTATGAAGTATGAATTTAGGAAAATTGGATGTTGTCAAAACTGAAATGGAATGCCTAATATCAATATTCTAGGCATTAGTGGGCTGAAATAGATTGGTATTAACCATTTACTAAGCTGGAAATGACACAATCAAGAGGAATGGCATTGCACTCATTTTCAGAAAGGACATTTCAAACAAATCTTAAAGTACAAGCTGTCTGTGAAAGGATTATAGCTATCTACTTTCAAGGAAATCCAATCTATACAACTATTATTCAAATTTACTCACCAACAACTAAAGCTAGTGATGAAGAAATCGAGGAATTCTACCAATGCCTTCTGTCTGAAATTGACCAAACATGAAATTAAGATGCATTGTAATTACTGGAGACTGGAATGGAAAAGTTGGAAATAAAGAAGATGGAATTATATTTGGAATATGGTCTTGGTGACAGAAAAAAAGCTGGATATACCATGAAGGAATTTTGCAAGACCAATGGCTTGTTCACAGTAAATGCCTTTACCAACAATTCAAAAAGTGACTAAATGTGTTTCTCCAGGTGGAGTACACAAAAACCAAAATGACTATATCTGTGATAAACATGATGGAAAAGCTCAATATTGAAAGCTAAAACCAGGTCATGGGTTAACTGTGGAACAGGCCACCAATTGCTCATGTATAAGTTAAGGATAAAACTCAAGAAAATTTAAACAAGTCCATGAAAGCCAAAATATGGCCTTCAATGTAGCTCATTTAAATTTTGAGAACATCTCAAGGACAGATTTGATGCAACACTTGGGGTCACTATGGGTCGCTTGACCTGATGAGTTGTAAGACCACCATAAATAAAAAGGCAACAAAGAAAAGATCAATTGGATGTCAGAATAGACTTTGAAACTTACTCTTAACCATAGAGTGACTAAATCAAATGAAAACATTTATAAAGTCAATGAGCTGAATAGAAAATTTCAAAGGGCAACTCAAGAAAACAAAGCAAAATATTATAATATAAAATGTGGCAAGACCTACTGTTAGAAAATGAAGAGGGCAGAGCATGCTCAGCATGTCTTCAACTGAAAATTTTCAAGTAAAAATCCAAGCCTCGAACTCCACTGTTGCAAGATTCTATGAGAAAAATATTGATTGATTCAGGAATTGTCAAAAGAAGATGTAAAGAATATGCAGAATTATTGTACCCAAAAGAACTAGTCAACATTTCACAATTTCAAGAGGTAGCAAGAATCAATGGTGCTGAAGAAAAGTTCAAGCTGCACTGTAGGCTTTAGCCAATATCAATGGAAATGTTTCCACAAGCTGATGAAGTACTATAAGCACTTACTCATCTCTGTTAGGAAAGTTGAAGGACAGCTACTTGGCGAACTGACTGGAAGAGTCCCATATTCGTGCCCAACAAAATTCTCAAATTACAGAATAATATCATTGATATCACATGTAAGTAAAATTTGCTGAAGATTACCCAACAATGGTTGTACCAGTACATTGACAGGGACCTGCCAGAGTTTCAGGATGGAGTAAGATGAGGACTTGGAGCAAGGAATATCATTGCTGGTGTCAGGCATATCTTAGCTAAAAGAAGAGAATACCAGAAACATAATGACGTATGTTTTATTGACTATTACAAGGTATTTGACTGTGTGTATCTGAAAAAACTATAGATAACCTTGAGATGAATGGGAATTCCAGAACACTTCCTGGTGCTCATGTGAAACTTATACATGGATCAAGAGCAGTTGTGTGAACAGAACAAGGGGATACTGCATGGTTTAAAACCAGGAAAGGTGTGCATCAAGGTTATATTCTTTTACCATACTTATTCAATCTATATGCTGGGCAAAGGATCTTAGAAGCTGGGATATCTGAAGAAGAATATGGCATCAGGATTGGAGGAAGATTTATTAACAACCTGTGGTATGCAGTTGACAAAACCCGACTTGCTGAAAGTGTGAAGGACTTGAAGCACTTGCTCATGAAGAGCAAGGATTGTAGCCTTCAGTATGAATTGTAATTCAATATCAAGAAGACCACAATCCTCACAAATGGACCAATAGCATCATTATAAATGGAGAAAAGGTTGTCGTTGTCAAGGAATAGGTCTTGCTTGGATCCACAATCAGTGCTCATGGAAGCAGCAATCAAGAAATCAAAAGACACATTGCATTGGATAAATCTGTTGCAGGAGACCTCTTTAGAGTATTGAAAAATAGGGATGTTCCTTTGAGTACTAAAGTGAGCCTGATCCAAGTCATGACATTTTCAATTGCCTCATATGCCAGTGAAAGTTGGACATTGAATAAGGAAGACCAAAGAAAAACGGATGTATTTGAATTACAGTGCTGGAGAAGAATATTGAAAATATTGGTCTGCTGGACGACAAACTAATCTTTCTTGTAAGAAGTACGGCCAGAGTGCTCCTTAAAGGCATGGTGAGAATGGTGAGACTTTGTTTTACATACTTTGGAAATGTATCAGGGAAGACCAGACCCTGGAGACATCATTCATTGCAAAATAGAGGGGCAGTGAAAAGGGCCCTCCACAAGATGGATTGACACAATGATTGAAGCAATGTGTTCAAGCATATGAATAATTGTGAGGATGGCACATGACAGGGAAGTCTTTCCTTCGGTTGTGCATATGGTCACTATGGGTCAGAACTGACTAGAAAGTACCTAACCATCACAACAGTAATTCAGGATTATATGTGTAATAGTATTTACCTTTGTTGCTTTGATTCTTATTGAGATAGTTGAGGTTTATTGTGCCAATCTGGCTGATAAATACATGTGGGATTAATTGAAGAGTGGAGAGAAAAATGGCTCAGTGAGCCTTGCTTTTCTGGTTCTTGGGTCTCTTGCTCTCTGATGGTGGGACCAGGGTGCAGCTGCCTTGGCCAGTTCCCCGCTTGAGCTGGCAAGGCTCACGTCCTATGAGACATCGCTGAGGAGAAGCCACATGGACCTACCCTGATGCAGCCCCGGGTGCTGGAGCAGCTGCGTGGAGACCCCTGCCAATTCTGAGACACATACACGCTCACTGATTCGGCTTTCCTCCTGCAGTCAGCATCGTTGCGTGTGTTTTGTGAGATTGAGGAGGACTTTGCATATAGGTGTCGGACAGTTGGGCTAATGTTGGACTTGTGGGCTTAGGCAGCACTGGGTTGGGATGCTTTCTTAATGTACACTTACTCTTTATATAAAACTCTCTCTTATATACATGAGTTTCTGTGAATTTGTTTCTCACCCAGACTAACACACTTATCTTCCTCCAAGTATCTTCCTTTGTCTTTAATATTTTGTGTGGAGGTTCCCTTTAATGCACATTATCTTTCCCTTTACCCATGTTATTTTGAATCTGCCCTCTAGTTAGTGATTTACTCTCTCTTGTGCTTACAGAATCTGTGTAAAACTCATCTTGACTGTTTATAATAGAAGTCTCAAATAATATTTTGTGATTGACTGATTTAACTCAGCATAATACCCTCCAGGTTCATCTAAATTAGGAAGTATTTCACAAGTTCAGCTTTGTTTTGAGTGTTACATTGTGTGTATGTACCACAGTTTATTTATCCAGTTGTTTCCATCTTTTTCCTAATGTAAATGGTGGTATGATGAGCATGAGGTGCAAATATCTGTTCATGTTAGTATTCCTGTTTCTCTAGGATATACACCTAGTCATGTGATTGCTGGACCAGCTGATATTTCCATTTTATTGCCATTTAAAGGAAGCACCACACAATTTTCTATGATTATTCAAGCATTTAATAGTACCTGCAGCCTTATATGAAAATTACAGCATTTCTACACCCTCATCATCATTAATGTTTTGATTATTTAAACTTTGCAAATGGTTCTGGGTTGAGATTACATCTTTCTATTGTCTTGATTTGCTTCTCTTTAATGGTTAATTGTCACATGCATGATTTTCATGTATTTATTGACTGCCTGGATGTCTTCTCTGGTGAAGTGACTGTTCATGTCTTTTGTCTGTTTTAAAATGTGATGATTTACAATTATACAAACTTTAGAAATCAACGCCTTCTCCAGTATGTCATTGCTAACATTTTTTTCAGCGTGTGTAGGTTCTCATTTTGCTCTTCTAGTTAAGTCTTTAGGCACAAATATCTACATTTTAGGATATCCCATTTGTCTGGTTTGTCTTCTGCTGTTTGTGCATTTAGTAATGTTTGATAATGTGTTTATGCTATGTATTAGGATTTTGATGTTTCCCCATCTTTTTCTTTATATTGTCTTTGATTATCTTTTTATTTTTAGGTTTTAAGTTCCATGGCTAAACATTTCCTTAGGTATTTTAATCTTTTAGGTGCTATTGTAAATGGAACTTATCTCCTTTCTTAATTGATTAGTTTCTAATATACACAACTCATATTTGTGCTGAACTTGTACTTGGTAAATTCACTAAATTCATTTATAATGTCTAGTGAATTCTTGGGATTTCTACATGTTATCTGATTCTTCTAACCTACTAAAGCATACTCTCACGCTTTATAGGAATAATTAATTTTGAAAAGAGATTTGAAAGAAGAAATGAAATGGGTGCTTCAATCAGGGTAAGGTTCTAAGTGATGTTCCCAGCATGTGAACCACTGGCAATAACAATCAAAACAAAAACGAGAAAAGCTGAAGGCTCCAGGGTCCAGTTAGAAAAGATACAGAGCATGGTTGCACAGCCTAGCTGTCATTTAGTTGATGTAAGGTTCTGAAGGATCTGTTGAGGGCTGACATGTGGCTGAAGAGCTACTTTTGAGACATATTGTTAAATTCCAAGGTAGGAGCTGAACGTTAATAAATTAAAAGTAAAACTATTATTTGACATTAATGAATTAATAGGTTGTTTGGAAGTCCCAGTTTATACATATGCTAACACAGAGGCAGTAACCCAAACATGCCAGAAAAAGAAGGTTTGAGTGACCTTCTGAGCTTCAAGGGGTACTTACATACACAAACCCCAGGAGTCTCCTATTTATATAGATTCTTTGCAAGTACAATGGAACACTGTAATTGTATATTTCCAAATTAAAATGAAGAAAATAAAGAACATTCCTGAAATGGGAAGATCATGGTTCTTGAAATTAAAAAATATTCAAATATAAACATAACTCTATGGAAGCTAGAAAGTCACCAAGAAAACATTTTAAATGATAATTGCAACTTTGCTAAGGATATGTGAGAGGTCCCAGATTCAGGGAGTCACAAGAGCATTGTGAGGTCCTTGTGATTACTTATTTGGTGTAGATCGTTGATATATTATTTTACTCATTATTAGTTAAATATTTTAATGTCTTATATATCAACTATGTCCTTCTATATGACATTGCCTTTTTAATACTAAGAAACCTAATTTTTTTAAAGAAGGGGATAATATTAATAATAATATAATAAAACTTTATGTTTTGGTGAGCAATAAATAAGCAAAAAAATCTGTGGAAATGTCTTTTTCACTGATATATTACACATGTTTAAACATTTTCTGCTTTCTAGACATTTATTTCAGAGGCTAAAATGCACAAATTAATCTTTTATTCCCAACATCCTGTTTTAGAGACATCACTTTGGTAAGTTCACCAAGCTAGCCTCATGATTAAGTTCGCACCTCACTTTATTTTTTAATTTTACCTAATGCATTGTGTACATGAAATAAAAGTGTATCACAGTTATGTTTAAATAATGCTTTTTTGTGTTCTGTTGTGTTAGTTTGGGTACATAAGAGAAACAAATCCACAGAAACTCATATGTATAAGGAAGAGTTTTATATAAAAGGTAAGTGCACATCAAGAAAACATCCCAACCCAGTGCTGCCCAAGTCTACAAGTCCAACATTAGCCCACATGTCCAACACCAATCCTCAAAGTCCTCCTCCATCTCACAAAACACACGCAATGATGCCAACTGCAGGAGGAAAGCCAATTCATTGAATGTGTAAGCATCTCAGCACTGGCAGGGGTCTTCACATGGCTGCTCCAGCACCCAGGGCTGCTCAGGGTAGGTCCATGTGGCTTCTCCTTGGGGATGCCTTGTAGGAAGTGAGCCTTGTCAGTTCAAGCAGGGAACTGACCATGATCCGACCATCAGAAAGCAAGAGACCTGAGAAATAGAAAGATGAGGCTCACCGAGCCATTTATCTCTCTGGCCTTCAATTAACCCACATGTGTTTATCAGACAGGTTGGCACAATAAACTTTAACTAACTCATCTGTCCAGTTTTCCAACTTTGTATTCTATCTTTTCATCAAAACCAGCTAAAGTATTTTCACTGTGCTATCATACTTCAGTTATCTGTTTCCATGTTTTATTTTTCTTTAACGGTCAAAAATATGTATCCGAGGAATTAGGGATTTAAAAAAACGGTTAAAATTATAATTTAGAGATCTATTACATAAAGTCAGTGAGCCAAAAGAAGCAGGACTCATTCACAGGAAGCACAGAAAACCAAGTTGACTGGTATCAAGTCAAGGGCATCAAGTCATCTGGAGATGGCTTAGAGCTTTAATGTGTTAGACTTTGTTAAGCATGGTAATTGCAAAAAGGATTGATTCATCATATTTAAACGTGACTTTGATAGAGGGCTTATTGCTGAGGCTTCATTATGAATGGACTTATTTATGAGTGCTTTTCCATTACCCCTCTCTGTAGCTAAGCAACAGCAAGTGCCAGAAACTGTGTTTGCAAGTACAAATAATTTGAATTTGACTAGGAATAGCATGTAGAACACTACTGAGAATATGAAACCTGATCTAATAGCCTTGTGCAATATGTAATACTGGACCATCCTCTCTCCTCAGTGGACTATTTCCTTTAGAAACCTCAGCAAATAAGCCCAAACACAAGCTATCTGTTCCTGTCAATGGTCAAATAAAATTATTCTTGTAAAAATGGATTTTTCTATATACAGAACACTTTACCTCATTGGAAGTTATAAGGTGCCCCAGTGGCATAGTAATTAACTGCTCAGTCACTAACTGGGAGTTTGAGGGATCAAATCTCCCAGCCACTCAGTAGGAGAAAGATGAAGCAGTCTGCTTCCATAAAGATTGCCGTCTTGCAAAATAAGAATTATTAATAAATTATCAAGGGTTCAAGAGGGAAGGAAGAGCATGGAGGGAGGGGGAAAATGAGGAGCTGATATTAAGGGCTCAAACAGAAAGCAAATGTTTTGAGAAGGATGATGGCAACAAATGTACAAATGTGCTTGACACAATGGATGGATGTATGGATTGTGATAAGAATTGTTCGAGCCCCCAATAAAATGATTAAAAAAGAAAAAGATTACAGTCTTGAAAACCATAAGAGGGAAAGCCATAAGAGGGAATTCCACTCTATCTTTAGGGTCTATGAATCAGAATTGACTGAAAGGCAAGGGATTTTTATTGCTATTGTGGGAAGATATAAAGGGGGAAGGGAACAACAGATACTTTTCCCTCTGGGACTCATGTTGGGTAAACTCATCAGCATGCACAAACAAGTTCTTATTCCTTAGAAACCAAAGGCCTTTGAAAATTTCATAGAAGACCATTTCTGGGTTAAGTAATAATGCATGAAGGACTGATGATAATATATATTTAAGAAGAACTTGAAGAGAAATTAATAGCTATTTCAATCAGAATTCTGAGGGTTATACCTATCATATGAAGTTTAAACAAAGGGGAAATCATTAGGAAATTATAAACGTGTTTCCTGGTTGATCAAGCCTCAGAGATTCTTCTGGTTACATTATGATCACAGCAGTAGTAAGCCAAGGTCAAATGAGAATCAGAAATTTCCATTAAGTGAAATAGGTGAGTTAGAAATTTAGATCAAGCTAGATGATTGCAGGATAACCAAGGCGGTGAAAACCTCAAGGAAGAGAGTAGGAACTCTGAAGGTCATTAGGAGAAGTGGGCCTCCGTCGTTTCCAGGGCTCAGCCTACAGCTTCTGCTTTATGGCGAAGGAGAAGCCATTCTGCTAAACAAGGTCAGGATGAAGAAGATCTTTTCCTGAAGATACTGTCATGGGCAATAAACCATAGCTCTATGTTCTCATAGCCCTAGTTACAACTAGTTGATTTTCATGTACTGCCTGACCTGCAGTCATATAGAAGAATAGACAAAGAGAAACTTTACCACACCTCCTAGTTGTTGCCACTCCTAGAACTTGCTTTTCACTCACTAACATGGAGTCAACGCTGACTCATAGTGACTCCCTGTAGGTGTCCAAGACAGTTTATGGGAGTAAAAAATTGTGCCTTTCTCCCACGGAGTTGGAGCTGCTGGTGGTTGCTAACTGCAGACCAGGTTGATTGCAGCCCAATGTGTAACCATGAAATCACTAGGATTCCTTTTCTCTATCACTCAACAATGCTGACATTGTATACTCTTATCTAGGACATTTATGAAAAGGTTTGCCTCTGAGCTGGTCCTAAGCTATGTTAGTTACAGTTGGAAGCCTGGGATAGGTCTTCAACTTTCCTGCTCATAATCATCTGACATTCTCCCTGGAGAGTATCCTAAAACACAATGAAGTCTTCAGTAATATCCCTCATCACTAATAGATCCCAATTCTCAACCTGTCGGTTATTTTCACCTGATTTCCAAAGCCAAAAGCAGGGCCAAAGCAAACTGTTCTGACCTATTGTGTGATACTACAGGAAGTAAATGGGCACTGGGACAAACAAAATCACGCATTGCTATCACAAGGTTGCCTTCTCTGTTATTCCCCATCACAGCGCACAGAATTCCAGGGCAGTTGGGGTGGGATCATATTCACAGACAATTGCAGTGGAGATTTGGGTACCTTGGGAACAGTGGAAATCCCTGAAGCAGAGGGCTTGGGTAGAAACCAGGTCATCTCTTCCATTCTTGACCGTTTGTGTGCTTTTTATATGCCTCTGGGAGTTTGGTATTTCCAGCTAATGCCCTTGGTGCAAATTCAGCCATCCAGAGCAGTGTTTGAATTTTGGCTCGACCATTTACTATGTAACTTTAGGTAATTGTGTTAGTCTGGGTTGACTAGAGAAACAAATACGTAGATACTAATATGTGTATAAGAAAGAGCTTTATATATAAGAACAATTGCATATTGAGAAAACATCCTAGCCCGGTCCAGATCAAGTCCCTAAGTTCAATATTAGCCTATATGTCTGATACCAATCTATAAATTCCTCTTCAGGCTCACAAGACACATGCAATGATCCTGAATACAGGAAGATCACAGGTCTTGTGCATCCAGTGATGGTTGAAGCATCTCAGTGGGTCTCTACGTGGCTCCTCCAGGTTCAAGGCTCTCGCTGTCATCAGCATAGTTCCATATGTCTTGTCAATCAAGAGTGTCTCAGGGAGTGAGCGTGTGTCCCCCCTGCATGAGCTATTTATTTCCTTTGCACCTCCAAATGGTGGTCATCAAGCTTCCACCCCATTCACTCATAAATCTCAAATTGACAACAGATTATGTAAATACCACAGTAACATATTAATTACTTGATTCATCTGTTTCTTCATCTATTATGGGTAGTACTATCTGTTTCTTTTTACTTAGCAGTTAGTATTCAGAATTAGAATGTTGTTAGGTGCCATGAAGTCAGTTTCAAATGACAGCAACTCATAGCTCCTGTTCCTGCACCATCCTCATGATTTTTCTTAGGCTTGAACCCATTGTTACAGCCACAGTTTGATTTTGTCTTGTCAAAGGTCTTTCTCTTTTTAGCTGCCACTCTGCTTTACCAAATATAATGTCCTCTTCCAAGAGCTGGTCTCCTGTTCACTTATCCAACATATGTAAGACAACTCTTTATACTTGCTTCTAATGAACATTCTGGCTGTACTTCTTCCAAGATCTATTTGTTCTTTTTTTTAATTTTTTTTAAATCTATTTGTTCTTTTGGAAGTCCATGGGTCTTTCAATATTCTTTACCAACACCACAGTTCAAAAGCATCTTTTTCCCCCCAGTCTTCTTTATTCAATGTCCAATTATCATAGGCATATGAGGCAAGTGAAAATATCAGTTGGGTCAAGCACACTTTAGTTCTCAAAGTAATATCTTTGCTTTTCAATACTTTAAAGAGTTCTTGGGCAGCAGATTTACCCAATGCAATATATCATTTGGCTGCTGTTTCCATGAGCATTGATTGTGGATCCAAGCAAGATAAAATCCTTAACAATTTCAATCTTTTTTTCTGTTTATCATTATGTTACCTAATGTCCAGTAGGATAGAGTGTGGCATATATATGCTCGCCAAGAGCCAGTTTTAACATGAGAGAATAGTTTATAACATTAGAAAAAAATATTTTGAGATTCAGTGTCCAAAGAGCTATCAACCACAGGTTGGTTATTCTTTGTGATTAGATTAAGTGTCTGCCTGTAACCAAGTATCAAAGACATATATTTAATTTCTGTTTTTAAAATTTAATTTCTGTTTTTAAAATTTAATTTCTTAAATCCTTATTTTTAATTCCTGATGATGATAATTGGAGGATACAGAAAGCTCAATTATTTAGAATCTAAGTGTTCTAAGTAACAGTGATTATATATTAACCTCAAATAATCTTTGATGTTTAGCCAATTTAATTTTAAAAAGTCCCTACTCTCGAGGTTTAAGAAACAATAGTGTCATCCTGGATAAAGTATGAGGCTGCCAATCTAAAAGTTGCAGTTCCAACCCAACAGCATTCTTTAGGAGAATGAATGAGTCAAGTTCCAGAAATATTTATAGCCTCAGAAACACTATACAGTAGTTCTACTCTGTCCAAACAGCTTGCTAAATCAGACTTTATTGGATGACTGTCTCCTTGAATTATGGAGAAAAGTGCACATGATATCCTATCCCAGATTGGCATACAGTCACAGAGGTCAGCATCTGGGCAACCCAGGAGAACATTTTAAAAGAAGAGCAAAGTAAAGCCAGGTAATAGTAAAGTTGGCATTTAAAGACATCATTGATTTCCTGGGACTCATTAACATTAGATTTCCACAGACATCTAGACAATTAGAATAGGCATGTCCTTATCACATGCTACAGACTTTCCATCTGAGAAGGAGAAATAAAGGCCAAATTATATTGAAATTGGTCCCTTTGAAAGAATACCAACAAGATTTGTAGAAGCAGTGGGATTTCTTACCCCACCCTTTCAAGCATACCTCCCATCCCTTGAAGAACACTGTAAAGTCTAGGTACTTTAGAGAAACAAATCCACAACTCATGTATAAGAGAGTTTTATGTAAAGAAAGTGTGCATCATTAAAACATCCCAACCCAATGCTGCTCAGGCCCACAAGTCCAACATTAACCCTTTAACCCAACACCAGCCCACAAAGTCCTCCACCTCACAAAACAAAGGCAATGATGCTGACTGCAGGAGGAAAGCTGAGTCAGTGAACGAATAAGCATCTCAGCACTAGCAGGGGTCTCCACACGGCTGCTCCAGCACCCAGGGCTACATCGGGATAGGTCCATGTGGCTTCTCCTTGGGGATGTCTTGTAGGAAGTCAATCTTGCAAGGTGAAGCAGGGAACTGCTAAGGCAGCTGCACCCTGGTGTGACCATCACAAAGCAAGAGACCTGAGAACTAGAAAGGTGAGGCTTGACCACCATGTATCCCTCCACCTTTCAATTAGCCCCACATGTGATTATCAGCCAGATTGGCACAATGAACTAACTCAAACACCATTTCACTTCAATTCTATCTCAAAAGGTAATTCCTCTAACTTCAATATTTTAGGGACACAGTACAGCTGCATAGTTTTAAACTTCATCATCTAAGAGGTTTTCAGATGCCAAGAAAATGTGGCATGTTTGAGCAAAAGAGGCCTTCTCAGAGTTGCTTAGTATAGCACTAATTAATCCATTTCAAAAGATTGTTCTCCAATGGTTTACAAATCTGGGTATGAATCCTACCTCTTATTAGCTACATGAATTGTGAAATTTATTATTACCTCTAAAAGTTCCCATTTTTCATCAATAAAGTGAAATGAATTAGTGAGATATTCCATATCAAATGCCAATGTTATTGGGTGAAAGTGGAGCCTTGATGTACCTTTGTTCCTCCTTTGTTTCTTAGAAAGCTTTAATGAAAAGTCACTGTGATAAGGCCCTGGGGAGACATTTCAGAAAAATTTCATCTTGATTCCTGGGAAAAGCTCATCTGAAACTTGCCCTTAGTCATAAGTCTTTACTTGGCAAATTCCAACTGGTTGGTATATTTGCTCTATTGTCTACCCCCATCCTGATTCTATTACTCCATCAAAGGATCTAGGAGAAACTCGGATTAGGACATGAATTTTCCAAACTAATTCTGCATCTTCCAAGTCTTTATAAACCTCTTCCCTTTTCTCTACTTTTAGTTATATTTTATTAGATCATAGTTATATAGAGCTTGATAGTACAGAACTGGGCAGTGTTTCATTCTGTTGTATCTGAGTCAAAACTAATTCAACAGCTCCTAACAACAAGCTATTAAGGGATGTATTCTCAATATTGGAAGCTAGAGCATTAATATCTATAAATGGACTTCTTATTAGATCTAACTGTACTTATCATTTGGAAATTTTCTGGGTTGACTAAACTCTAAAGTGCTGAGAATATATAATAATATGTCTCTAATTTTCTTTGACCAATAAAAGAAAATAGTTGTCTTCCAGGGAAATTGGATGGTCCATTTACCACGTAGTAATAAAACAGTTGAGGAAAGAGTGAGCTCTGACCTCAAAGATATGACAAGGTTTCCCTGACATCATCACCTGGGTTAAGTGCTAGCCACTGGATCCACTCCACCTCATTTATGTTCTTGCAGCCAATGCTGTTGTTGTTGACTGCTCATCAAGTTAGCCCCTGACTCATGGCTACCCAGCACACAAAAGAATGAAATACTATCAGGTTCTTAGACATTCCATCATCAGTTGCACATTGAAATGTTATAATTTATAGGGTTTCCATTGGCTGATTTGTGATGATGACACAGGACAGGGAAACATTTTTTCTTCTTTCTGTTGTATATAAGGTCACTATGAGTTGAAGATGACTCTACAGCAGTTAACAACAACAACATATTGATTTAGGAAATGGGTGAACTGAAGTACCGATGCTGAATCAGATACTTACTAGCTTTGTGTTTTCTAACTCTCTTCAACAACTGTAAAATAGGCATAACAACAGCTACCTCCCAGAGGTAATATTATAATCAACAGTTCAGGTGAAATCATAAAAAAGTTGTTTAAAGACTTATTACAGTGCTTTCTGCATAATATCCAATTAACTTGTCACAAAGATCAACAAGAAGGTCCTACATCTCTGGGAAATAAGGGTGAAATGGAAGCACATGGAAAGCAGGTGCCAAATGATGGATGCATGTGATAGCTGGAGGACAAGACACTTGTGGGATTGCATTCCTTAGTAAGCATATCTGTTAACTTAAGCAGTTTAAAAATTAACACAAAAGTGTGGAAATGTGTTGACACAGTTTAACGTATACTTGTGTTCACAGCAAGCATTGTGCTGCTGCAAAGAGGTGAAGGGTAGAATCCAAATAGGCTGTGATCCCTATGTCAGTGGCACCTATTATCTGTGTCAAATCCTATGAAGGATGTATCTTTCAACTTTACCACCAAATGTAAAGACAGGAATAGTGTGTATTTATTACACTGTGGAGCCCGGGCTTAACAAAAGAAAAAACCTACTCCTAGAAACAAAAAAAACTAGAAACGAATGCTTTTCTCTTTGATTTTGTAAGGGAAAATGTGATTCTTAACATTCTTTTCTTTAGAATTATTGGTCTTTAAAAAGGTGCCCCCAATAAAATGATTTTAAAAAAAAAAGGAGCTCATTGGATGGTTAAACATACCAACCTAGAGATACCTTGAAGAAAAAAATCAGTCAATGAAAACCTTTTGCAGCATGTTTTTGCACCATAAGTCAGAATCAGCTTGACAGCAACTGTTTTGTTTCTTAATCTCTTTAGTGTAATTGCAGGCAAATCGTGATGCGTCATAATGTACAAAATCCTTATAAAAAGATTATAGATGACACCTTATCTAAATTGAAAGGGCAAATGTAAGAATTCTTTCTGTGTCACCTACTTAAGTGCAGGTAGTCGCCCAGAAGGCTAAATTGCCTTCTTCTCTTTCACTGTTCTGTCCAGTGGACATCAAACTTCTCTTCAGAGAGAGGACATGGGAAGTGCAGGCCACAGGAAAAAGGCAAACTGTAATTTCCAGAAACATGCCCAAGCTAGGAATATGTTTCCTAAGTCACATTTGCATATTTTAGTTTAGATAGAGGTTAAGTTAATGCCTTACTTAAAAAGGGCATCCTCATTAGGATATAAATTTCTTCAGCATTTACTCTAAGGATTTGTTGTACTCTTTTGATAGTACCCGTATCAGTGTACAATGCTTTCAAGTACAAATGAACATAAAAGTTCATTGGAATCCAACACACAATGATAGCTTTTCAGATGGTGTTTTCCTGCCTGGATGAGAACAAAATAAATAATAATAATAATAAAAACCCTCTTTTCTGTTGTCCATCGCCCAACAGAAAAGTGGGTGAAGGGAGACGTTGGACAGTGTAAGAGATGAAAAAAAATAATTTATAAATTATCAAGGGTTTGTGAGGGAGGGGGGTAAAAATGAGGAGCTGATACCAAGGGCTCAAGTAGAAAGAAAATGTTCTGAGAATGATGATGGCAACAAACGTGCTTGACACAATGGACGGATGTATGGATTGTGATAAGACTTGTACAAGCCTCCCAATAAAATGATTTTTTAAGGAAAAATAAATAAATAAAATTTAAAAATCCTCAAGGTCATCATGTTGATTCTGACTCATAGCAACCCTATAGGATAGGACAGAACCGTCCTACATAGCTTCCAAGGCTATAACCCCACAGAAGCAAAGCATCACATCTTTCTCCCACTCTGGATGGTAAGGTTTAAGGGAATTAAGGCTCCCCAAGACCCTCTCAAGTGTGAGAAAGGAATAATACAAATTATCCTACTTTTGCTTCTTTGGGGGTGTAATACCCATTTCAATGGCTGCACAGAAACTCACAGAAAATATATGTTTAAAAGGTTTTATTAAGAAAGTTAACAAGTCAAAATGCCAGTGGGTAATGCTCTGGGTTGTAGTTTACCAGGGCACGTTACAAAGTTTCAAGTCTGCTAATAAATATCCAAAGGAACACACCCAAGGCATTTAGCTTAAACTCTGTGGGTCAGCAACCCAGCTTCCCCAGAGTTTAAGCTAAATACTCTGCAAGCCATCCTTCTGCACGAAAACACTTAGCTTGCTCTGTGGGTTGGAAATTCAGCCACTCTGCCCTATGCTTTGGTTCCTGTGTCTGCTGTTGCTGGTGTAGCTGTCATCTGAATCCAGAAGATTCACTACACAGAGATCGTGGCCCTTGCTGGTAATGATTAGCTCCCTCCTCCTGCTTGTCAGAGGGTTCGCGGTTTGGATTGTTTGTTTTGATTATTTACTGACACTTTTTATTGTGAATTGGGTGTAGGTTTGCATAGCAGACCATGAGTTTTACATTGATTCATAAATAGTATTTCATTTCATTTATTGCAAACTCTGTTGATGTCCGTTCCTCTATCTCTCCTAATCCTCTGAACACTGATGTACTCTGATTTCCAAATGATCAGTTATTCTAAGGTGTGCAAATCTTGAGTGTTTTTGTTTCTTGTGCCATAGTGGTAAGTTCCATACCAGATCCCGAGGGGGACTAAGGGCCAAAATCTTGTGGGTTTCCCCCATCTCTATCCAGCCAGCAAGCCTGTTCTCTTTCACAAGTAGAGTTTTGTCTACATTTTCTCCCACTATATTCAGTACTTTCTTTTCCTTATCTTTAAAAAATATAATTTTATTGGAGCTCCTACAGCTCCTATGACAATCCACATATCCATCCATTGTGTCAAGCACATTTGTACATATGTTGCCATCATAATTTTCAAAATATTCTCTTTCTGCTTGAGGCCTTGGTATCAGCTCCTCATCTTTTCCCTCCCTCCCCCATCACCCTCCTTCATGAATCCTTGATAATTTGCAAAAAATTTTTTTCATGTCTTACACTGACCGCTGTCTCCCTTCACATACTTTTCTGTTGTTTGTCCCCAGCCTCATGAACTTCATTGCTTTGTTCCCCTTGCTGCTCTGTTACACACCCTTAATGTTTTACCCTGGTGTAGTGGGGTCATATTGGGCACAATTCCTACATTCTCTCCAGTGTTGTTCCCCATAGTGCTATGGGTCAGTGAGGGGCATTGTGTCTTATGCTGGGGTCAGCACTATGGTCCTCTCTGTGCATTGGTTGTTTCATTGTTTACACCTCAGGATGGCACAGGTGAGTCCTACCAGTATTTTCCCACACCTTCTTATCAGACCCATGCAGGAAAAGGTGGTTTGGTGGCAGTTAATGATGTTGGCTGTGTGGTAGTTACATAATCTGGTGTCAATTTGAGGATTCAGAGTGAAGGGGTGGAGTCTAGCCTATCAATCAGGTCATAGCCAATGAGGTCTCTGTGTAGGGATAGCCATCTCTTCAGGATTCTGAGAAATCCTTTATTCCTCCTTGGAGGCAGGAAACACTCTTTCTCTTGGCTTACTCCCTGGAAGACATTACAGCCCACAAGACATATGGAACTGAACTAGTGCCCTGAGCTGGAGAAGCCACAAGGAGACCCCTGCCAGCACTGAGATGCTTACACTGGCACCGGATCTACAAGACTTCCCACTCACTGACCTGTGATCTTCCTGCATTCCGCATCATTGCATGCGTTTCGTGAGTTTGAAGAAGAATTTATAAATTGGTATCAGACATATGAGCTAATATCGGACTTATGAACTTGATCTGGACTGGGCTGGGATGCTTTCTCAATATTCAATTGCTCTTGTATAAAAAGCCCTTTCCTATACATATATGAATTTCCATGAATTTGTTTCTCTAGTTTACTCAGGCTAACAAAAGCTGGGAGTAATATATTAATTTTTTCACTACCCCTGCACTTCAAATATGGAAATATGTGTGCTAATGAGTAATTAGACAGTTTGAGGGGTATCCAGCTGTTTGTGGCATGCAATAGCAACTCGGGCCCTTTTTGGCCAATGGACACTGAGTTTCTGTTCTGAGGGAAGATGGAAACTTAATTTAGTGTGAGTACTTCAGTGTTGTTGTTTTTTCAACAGGTTAAAATTTCGATGGGAGCCTGAGTCAGTAAAGAAGTGCTGAGTACCATGATTTAACCTCTTCTTTCACTTCCTCGTCCCTGCCCGAGCTCTCCTCGGATTGTCCAGCACCCACTCGGCTTCCATTTTATCTCACTCACTCCTCTCCTTTTCCTTTTCTTCATTTGCTGAAAAATCCCCCACGTGGTTCTGTTTTAACAATAACGACTATTTCTCTGGTTATGAGGGCCACTTTGCAACAAAGGATGAGGTAGATGTGCCATTTTAAATGGCAAATGCCGATAAACTGAGTGTGTGTGTGTGTGTGTGTGTGTGTGTGTGTGTGAGAGAGAGAGAGAGAGAATTTGAAAGTTGTTTTGCAAGCTGTTGAAAAACTGCATCAGAGTAGCTGATCTTTTATCTTATTTGAAACTTTTCCTTTTTTTTTTTTCTGAAATGGTAAGTCTGTGTCTGTTTTCTTTGCTTTTATTATTTTTATCTTTACTTAATTTCCTGTTAAAATTCCTTTGAAACTTATCAACCTTGCTTTGACTAAACTGAAAGAATTTTTCTATTTCTTGTTTACAGAGAAAGAATCAATTATGCTCCCAATTGTGTTGTTTGGTTAGTAATTGCTGTCTGAATTCATTTCAAAAATCCACACTATACTGAGTTGATTTCAACAGAATAAAATTGCTCCTTATAGTTTCAGATATTTTAAATTGTCATGGGAATAGACAGCCTCACTTTTCTTTGGCAAAGCAGCTGGTGGATTTTTACCTCAAATTTTATGGTTAGTGAATTTTACGGTTAGTAGTCCAAGGCTTCAGTTTACAGGGCCACCAAGTCACCTTCGATGGTGACTTGGAGGGCAGTTTGGAGGGCAGAGAGACATAGGGAGCTGGGACACATCAAGGCTGGAACAGCAAATTCAGTAGAAAAGACCTCCTGGGAGAACTGACACTAATTGTAGCACAATTGCTCTCAGCTGCCTGGAGTCAATTAGGTTACTGACTCAGCATATCTCTAGTGGGTGCTTTAACAAACAAAATTATTTTCTCAAAAGTTTTCTAAATTTTATTTATTTATTTTTTTACCATTTTATTGGGGGTTTGTACAACTCTTATCACAATACATACATACATACATTGTGGCAAGCACGTTTGTTCATTTGTTGCCATCATCATTCTCAACATATTTGCCAGTTTAATAGAACAAAGTGTTCTTGCATTGAGGGAGTACTTGAATGGAGCCTCAATGTACATCTGCTACCTTAATACGAAACCTATAAATATATGCACATAGATATATTTCCCCAATCATCATATGTAAATATATTTACATATGTACAAGCCTTTATTTAGACCTCTATAAATGCCCTTTGCCTTCTAGTTCTTTCCTCTATTTCCTTTTACTTTCCTCTTGTCCCACTATCATGCTCAGCCTTCATTTGGATTTTAGTAATTTCTCTTGGTTACATTACCCTTGATCAAGCCCTACTAGGCCTCCTACACCCTCCTCACCACCAATTTGGATCACTTGTTATTCCCTTGTCCCTGGGTTTGTTAACACCACTTCCTTTCCCCCATGTCCCCCTCTCCCATGTCCTCTGGAACCGTCGGTCCCAGATTGTTCATCCAGCCTATTTTATCTAGACAGACCTGTGGAGATAATAACATGCACAAAAACAAGACAGAGCTAAACAAAGCAACAAGAGAAAACAAAACAACAACAAAAATCCAATGACAAAAAAAGAAAAAGAAAAAGAAAACCTGTTAATAGTCCAAGAACTATTTGTTGGGCTCTAGGAGTGCTTTCCGGTCAAGAGTCTGATGGAGTGCCATGCCCTGGCCCCAAAGTCTATTTTTGGTATTCCCTCGGGACTCCCTTGCTATTGTGTTTCATGCTCTTAGCATTTTGCCTCAGTGTGGTGGGGTCAAACCGGGTGCAATTCCCACACTGTGTCTCCAGTGTTGTCCCCTGTAGGACTATAGGTCAGTGGGGGATTTCATGTCTCATAGTGGGGCCGGCCATATGTTCTCTCTGTGCATTGGGTGCTCTGAGCTGGGGATATCATCCTCAAGGTTTGGTGGGTCAAGATGTGTTCCACTCTCTCTTCTTCTCCCTTTATTTGCTCCCGTGTGCTATGATCAGACGTCCCTCTCCCTGAGCTGTAGCTTCAGTGCTGTTCTCTGAAGTAAATTCTTCTGGGGGGGAGGAAGGCAGCTGTCCATGTAATTGGGATTGGGGCCAGCCCCTCAGACCTCTCTACTGGTTCCCTGCTTCATGCTGGTATGTTGCATTCACATCTTGGAGCACCAGATTGAAGTCTGGTCCCTCTTTCCCTGTCCAGGTGTGGGTCAGGGGCCAGACCAAATCCAGGGATACATATGGTAGCCAACTATAAAGGAGGAGGGAAAGGGGGGGGGATTGGTAGCAGGGTAACAGGGCACTAACACATGCAAGGGGAGGATATTGTTCAATTTTATTTTTGCTGTTAATAATGTCTATTGAGTTGGTTCAGACTCATAGAGACTAGGTACAACAGAAAGCAACACTGGCTAATCTTGTGCCATCCTCATAGCTGTTGATATATTTGAGCCTATTGTAAACCCTGCATCAATCCACCGCTTTTTCATTTCCCACCTCCCTGAGTTAGAATACGGACTGTTTGAGTTTAAAAGGAATCTTTACTGCAAAGGAGGGAGCTGCCACATCTTGGTTTATAACAAATTAAATATTAAATTATGTTATATTTCTAGTAGTTTGAATAAAAACAGGCTGATTCTTCCAGGCCCCTATCATCATTAGCAAGAACTCATCCAAGGCCCCATGCCAAGAAAGGGCCACTTTTTGCTGAGTAGTCATTTATACAAGAGTAGATTATCTATCTGTTTGAAAATAAAGGTTTGGGGAATTACTTCTGAAACACAGAAATAGTTCCATAATCCGTGGTATTATCAAATCTGCATTTGACTTTAAATCCTCTGTCCTTCATTTCAAGTCACTGGTACATTATCTATGCCCTGAAGCATGAAAATATAGTGCATAATTAAAAAGCATTTTCCCCTTGTGCTGATACAGAAATGTCAATTTGCCATATCATTTAGAAACACATAAGAAAGCTACTGATGAGATGAGAAAAATATGACCAATGATTCCAATCACTTAGGGAAAGGTGTGGAATTTCTGATTCAATAAATTCCTTAAAGTTTCAGAGAGATGTGTTAACATGTATATAAAATGTTAGGCTAGACTTAGCTCCTTTCCAAGAGAGTTTCGTTTTTTATTTCAATTCCATTTTTACTTCTGATTTCTTTTCTTTCCCTTGTGCTCCCCTCAAGTCTTTTCACACATATCAGTGACTAAGATAGAAATACTCACATACACATTCCTCTGCTTGCTGTGGGAGTGATGGCAACAAGTGTAGACTAGGGAGAGAGAGAGATTTTCATTCCTTGCTTATTTCTTTGATCTCTTAGACAGAAAACCAAAACCCATTCTATAGCAGTTCATTCAGGCCGATGCTGTGGGGAAAAATTGCCCCAAAGGGTTCCTAAGGCTATAATTTTCTTTTTTTGTTCTTCATTTTTAAAATTTTATTTTATTTGGGTCTTGTACAAATCTTTTTTTTTTTAGTCGTTTTATTAGGGGCTAATAAAACTCTTATCACAATCCATACATACATCAATTGTGTAAAGCACATTTGTACATTCATTGCCCTCATCATTCTCAAAACATTTGCCCTGACTTAAGCCCCTGGCATCAGCTCCTCATTTTTCCCCTCCCTCCCGGCTCCCCATCCCTCATGAACCTTTGACAATTTATATATTATAATTTTTTCATATCTTACACTGTCCAACGTCTCCCTTCACCCACTTTACTGTTGTGCGTTTCCCAGGGAGGAGGTCACATGTAGACCTCCTTTCCAACCGACTCTCCCTCTACACTCTCAGTATCGCCACTCACACCACTTGTCCTGAAGGGATCATCCATCCTGGATTCCCTGTGTTTCCAGTTACCATTTGTACCAGTGTACATCCTCTGGTCTAGCCAGACTTGCAAGTTAGAATTCAGATCATGATAGTGCCGGGGAGGCGGGGAGGGCGGGGAGGAAGCATTTAGGAACTAGAGGAAAGTTGTATTTTTCATCGTTGCTACATAACACGTTGACTGGCTCGTCTCCTCCCCAAGACCCCTCTGCAAGGGGAAGCAGACCATACACCTTCTCTCAGAGTGACCAATGGCTTCTAACCACTGACCTTGTGTTTAGCAGCCAAGCACTGTGCCACTAGGAATCCTTCCTCATAATATAGAAGCCAAACCCAACCCACTGCCAATGAATCAATTCAGACTTATGGCTAGTGGTGAAACTACTAAGGGTCAGCCACTGCAAGCAATCACAGAGACAGGGTAAGAGCCATTTTATTGACAGATTTGGAAGAACAGTAAGTTCTTTGTCAAAGACTGTCATCCCTTCTCTCATATGGTCAGGCCTTTTGTACCTTTCTGGATGTCAGAATATTTGTCTTACTATTTCACAGAGTTCAATGGCCTTCCCATCTTGAGATATAATCTCTTTTCCTTTGAGTGTTAGTGCATTTGGTTTGTTACATTTCTTTGTCAAACTTAATGGCTTCCCTATCCGGTGTGCAATCTATTCTTCATGGAGTTACAGGACTTACACCCAGTCCACTTCAGACAATATTAAATTAATATAAGACACAGTCTTATTTTGGGGGAAACAGGGTAATACTGGTTTTGTTTATCTAGAGAACCCAGCCTAACACACTTACCTACCCATACAGTATAACAAAACTTTTTCTTAGGAAAATATATATATCAAGAAGGAAAAAACAGTGAATTAGTTCACTCAATAGTACAGAAGACTCAGTTCAATTCACTTTCATGGAACAGTTATTATACTGAAAATCCTTCAATTCATGTGAGCTGCTGGGTCCAAAGTCAAGGAAGCAGACAGCGGAGTTTTCCCTCAGTCAAGGCAGGCAGAATCCGCCTGAAGACAGCAGACAGAAGGGTGGGCCAGCAACAGTCAGTAGCATTGTATGCACCAGCAGAATGGTAAAAAACCCTCAACCCGTAGTCACATGATCCATGGGTTGGCTTGGCCACAGGTAGTATAGCATGCAGATTGAGGCAGAGAATTAGCCAAAGCAGCAGTACACTGGTCTGATCACCAGGAAGCAAGAAGAAGATGGATTGTCAGTTGTCTTTATTTATTTTACTTGCTGTCCAATCAGGCTGTGACCTGATTAAACTTTCCCCACATGTTCCTATTGGCCTGGTTGGCACAATACACCTAACTATGACAGTAAGCTTCTTGTCTCTATATGTAAGTATTCATGGAGTGGATGAATAGTTTATAAGCAGAGAATATCCTGTGCAGAATGTAAACTGGCATAACCTCCATGCAGTATAGTCTGTCAGATTTTTAACACAACTGGTATGGTTTTCATTATGGACTGGAAGCTTCACAAGTGAGTCTGAGCCCAAGCACCTGGAGAAGACACTAGCTCTGTTGAATGCATGGATGAATGAATATGTGAACATTAGTTAGGGTTGCTAGGTTTAGCAAGTAGAAATCTTAGGGTTCTGTTAAGAAACAGATGAAGTATACAGGTAAGTAAAAAATAATTGCTCCAAATCATAGAAACTTTCATTAAACATAGATATCAATGTGTGAGCTATTATTTCTCAACATGTCCTTCATTTAGATTCATGTAATTCAGCTTCATGTAATTCAGCTTCTCTGATTATTTTCTCAGTATACAGATTGAACAAGTTTCATACTATAACTGTAGGACATTTACATATATTATTGTTTTTCAACTGTTGGATTTTTGTCCTTGTCTAGTTGCTGATTTTTTTTTCCAGCTAGGTTTTGGTGGATGCTATTCTGTGAGCAATATTAGGGCATAATTTGAGGATATTTTAATCCAGAAAATATCTGATAGGCTCAACCTACAGTGCCACTATGAATCAGAATCAACCATGGCAGTTGTTGGTTGTGAGTTTCCTCCAGAGAGCTTTCACTATGAAATCTCCTGAGGATGCTATTAATTTGGTATCACTTTTCATCTTTTCATTGGTATCTACTTAATTTGGAAATTTTATGATTTGTATTCCTACCTCGATGTGGGCCAACAATTTTAACTGTATAGGAGACTTTAAAGATTTTTAAAGGGGAATAAATAAAGGTGTTATCAGAGAAGTCTCATTATCATGTCTCTTATCCTTGCTATATTTTATACATTGTGATTTTTTTCTTTCTTTGTGCATTTTTCTGTCTAGAACTTGTGGATATAATTTACATTTGTTTCCCTGTCAGGGCAATGATGCATTGTGCATTGGCAAAGCTAAGTCAGAATCAGAGATATCAAGATCTTTGGGCTTTTTGCCTTGTCAATTTCACTAATAGTTGGAAAAACGTGTAAGTCATTGTTTTATTTTATAGAAAGTTTGCAATACCATAATATAAAAGAACAATACAAATTAAATGTAAGATATTTAGAATGAAACATTTAGAGCCTTACACTACTCATCTTTAAACAATAAACTATAAACAATTCACTGGAAAATATATGGAGTAGGGTATTTGAGGCATGTCAATTAAGTGGCATAAAATTAAGTAGTAGTTAAAGAGGTGACAAGGAACAGGGAAACTTGAACATTTTAGATTAGGGACTCTGTTACATCATGAGTTGTCGCCAGGAACTACCAAGACTTTGAGAGCTGTGGATAATGTATCAACCACTTAATTATCATTTTGTTGTACTCTTTCTATAATGGTGGAAGTGATTTCACTCACAATGGACAGATTTTAGTGGACCTTCCACACTACGATAGATTAGGAAGAAGGACTTGGCAATCTACTTCTGAATATTAGCCAGTGAAAACCTTATGGGACAAAACAGAAAATTGTTCGGTATCATGATGAAAGATACACTCCGTAGATTGGAGGACACTCAAAATACAGAAGCAGCAACAATAACCAGGATAATATCAACGACAATGAAGATGGTAAAGGACTGAAGGGTTTCATTCTGTTGTATATGGGTTGCATAAGTTAAAGCCAAGTTAAGTGTAATAAACAAGAACAACATATAATGTATACAGCATAGGCTGCCAACCACTTATTTAGAGACAAGCAATACACAGGTATTCTTGGAAAAGGATGGGATAGTGGATTTGCATATATGAATGCGTTTATAGGAGGTGGACTTGGCCCTGAATTGTGAATATGCTTGGTCATGGTCTCGAGAAAACGACTGCACTTTACTTGAGACAGCTGTATTCACTATTCTCCTGTTTATAAGGAAATGATAATAGTAGTGGTAGCAGTAGTAGTAATAGTAATTACCAGATGTTTATTTTACTTTGTAGTAGGCCCTCTTGGTACAGTGGTTAGAAGGCTCACCTGTTATTTGAAAGGCTGGCAATTCAAACCCACCTGCTTCCCCGCAGGGGAAAGATACAACAGTCTGTTTCCACGAAGATTTACATCCTTGGAAACCTTATGAGGTAATTCTGCTCTGGACTACAGGGTCCCAATGAGCTGGAATTGATGCAAAATGGCAGTGGGTTTGGGTTTATTTGCTGCGCAGATGATGTCAACAACAATTTTTGGAAAACAGATAGCTGTTAGTTATTATCAATTCATGGGATAGAGTCCTTCTTGCATTATTATCTTCCTTGGGTACACATGTGCAAAATGAACTTCCAGGAGTAAATATAAGATGGTTAAAACTTTACTATATTTCTGCCTTAAAGTTGTGTAGGATTCTATTAGATGACACCAAGCTTGGAAGGTACTAATAAAAGTAAGAGTGAAGAAAGCAGTTTTGAGTCCTAGAATAAGGAGACAGAGGACAAGGAGCTCCTAGCTGTGGGCTTGGCGAATTGGGCAAAACTAACTGAACTTAATTTAGCTCTGAAGGCCAACAACCCACTATCTAGACTCACAGATTTTAAAATAAATGGAACATCATCTTTACAATTTACCAAGCTCCCTTTATTTTAGTTCTGCACTTTCCTTTTAATTTAGTTTCATTGTTATTTGGTTAGAGATGATTCTGTAAAACTTTCAGGATACAAAGCAAAGTGAAACAATGAAATTACAAAGGGCAGAATATAAGTAACCAACACAATTTCCTTGCCCAGTCATTTCTTGTTTCCTTTGTTATCTTATATTGATGTGGGTCTTACGGTTCACTTTCAAAAGGTGTGAGGACATGCTCTGTGTCTCTCTAGAACCCTAATAAAATCACAGTTCTTCACAGTATTGTCTTCATTACAAGGAAATGGAAATTGCACAAAAAATTCAATGATATCCGTTTGAAGAATCATAAAGAAAAAATAGAAATTTCCAGGAATGGAAAAGCCACACTCTTGGTCTCATTTCTCCAGGCAAATAATACTTAATTAAAAATTATGCTTGTAATAAAACACATTGCTTACAAAGATTTTTCCAAATTTATATAAAAGCATTAATATTAACTAGACAAGACTTAGAATGAAAAAATATTCCCCATTTAATTAAGCCACAAGCATGGAAGACAAATTGCACAACCCCAAAATGAAATTTTTTCCCTTGATGTCTTGATGTTTTAGGCCATTCCTGGGGTTATTTGGGGTGCTGGTTCATAAAATTGTATTGGAGAGATGCATCAGCACTAGTTTCTTAGATATGATGTTCCACTATATTTTCTTTTTCCCCCCACTATGTTTTCATCTCTTAAGTTATACATATTCATTAATTTACCATTCTAGTTTTATATTTGAAATTAATTCAGATCCACACAGATGGATAAGACAAAAAAGGTAAGAAACATTTGAGAAAGAATGGAGTAAGGAATTTTCAAGGGGAGAAGTGGTATGCGGATTGGTTATGGATTGAGCTGCTAATTATAAAGTCAGTGAACCCACCAGGAACTCTATAGCTTTGACAAGTTTTAAAGACTTGCAAACCCAAAGGGGGCAGTTCTCTGTTCTATAGGGTCACTTAGAGTTATCCTCGATTAGATGATAATGAATTTTCCTTTTTTGGTATGAGAGGTTGTACAATATGTACAGAGACTACAAATTGCATACAGCAAAGTCAGAACACAGCTTGAAAAGACTGGAAAATAAAAAAGAAAACTGAAAAGGCATATATATGGAAGGCGTAGGGGCAATTTAGATGTCTAAAATATAAGACTTCATAGTAATTTTCATAAGTATTCTGAAGATTTGTTTTCCTTCTTTAAATTATGCAGTAAACATTGGCTAATTCCTGTCAAATGTTCAATAGATGAAGCTGACTCTGCTTCTTTATAAGAAAAATATAAACTTAAAAAAATAAGCGTTTCTGTACACTGTTGGAGAAGAGTTGTGCCATCTTATAATAAGAAAGGACCATTTTGATTTTAATAAAGGGGTTTGAGTTCTGATAAGATCCACTTTGGGTTTCAGAACATTTGAATCTCTATTTATTTTACCAAACATCCGACCAGTCAGTTGAGTGTGACTCACAGTGACCCCAAAGGACAGATTAGAAATTCTCCTGTGGGCTTCTGAAGCTGTATATCTTTATGGGAGGAATCATTCTCTTGCCGGGCTGCTGACAGGCTTGAGTAACTGACCTTGTGTTAGCACTCAAACACAGAAGTCACTATACCAGCAGGACTCCTTATTTATTGTATAGTAATTATTTTCTGGCTCCTTTTATAGAAAACAGATTAAAACTGCCTGCTATTCACTCCCTAATAAAGGTGAAGTGATACTTGGGGAAAATTCTAATTTCATGTAATTTATATTGTTCAAATATATTTTGGTATCAAAGGATACCTTGTGAAATATAATGACCTAATTACTCATTACAACACACACTACTTTAAATAAAGCCAGTGTGCCCTTTCTCAGAGTACATTACACTAACATATCCTGATTTTTCATGGGTGAGCAGATTAAAAAGGGGGTATGTGGCACATGGTCTATATCTTGAAAAGTAGAGCTGAAAAGGAAAACTGGTGCCATTTTGGGAATCAGCAGATCAAACATACCTAGAAACAAGTATAGCAGTTGAGGCATCAAACTATATATTAGCCAGTGATAGTAAATACACTGATGGAAAAGTCATAGGATTTATGCTGCAAGCTTAATACAATTAGATCTGTCCTGGAAGAACTAATTCTGGGGGATTATTTTGTGTGTACCAACACCCTAGTCCTAACAATTCTTCTAACATGAAGGACTTATCTTCTATTACTGCTTCAGATAATGTTCTGTTGCTATTCTCTTGAGGTTGGGTTCTCTTGAGAAACAAAACCACTTGTTTTATTTGTGTTTGTTGTAGATAGAAAGAGACTTGTATCAAGAAATGGCTCACATAGTTGAACCATATCCAGACGTGTAAGCTGATGAACAGGAAGCAGAATAATGAAGCAGACACAGCAGGGTGCACAGTGTGGTGGATGCAGAAGTCCAAAATCAGCAATGAATACACCATCTTTAGTCCACTGATGGTTCTTGTGATCTATTGGCAACCCAACAGCTCCCACCTAAGGTGAAGGGGCAAAGAGCATTCTACTCTCCTGGGTCTTTCCCTCTTATACAAAAAAACTTATGTCACCAATGAGGTGTCATGCCGTGTGGCCCAATTGATAGGTTGAGCTCCACCCATACCCTTATCCAGGAATGTTTAATTGACATAGTCCCTAACCATCACAGACCACTTTTCAACTTGACATCTTTATATAACTCTTTAACCATACATATTTACCAAAGACTATAATGAAGTCATACTTACATTAACATGCAAACAGCAACAAAAGCACCAACCTCATTTTCAGCTTATATTTTATAAGTAAGCAAAAAGCCTATTTGGTGTATACATACAAAGAGGAATTACTCATAACAATTAAAGTCCTTGTTTCTGCAGCTGATC
Organism: Echinops telfairi; assembly: GCF_000313985.2. Lineage (NCBI taxonomy): Eukaryota > Metazoa > Chordata > Mammalia > Afrosoricida > Tenrecidae > Echinops > Echinops telfairi. Next base: position 1,417,715 of record NW_022107407.1, read on the forward strand.
ATGTGGCTGTATCTTGTATTTAGAACTGCTTTCTTCCATTACCCATTGCATATTTCCTTTACCCTCAGTGAGTATCTCAGTGGGCTATGGTTCCTTGCCTGATGGACTAACCCAAACCTTCAGTCCTAAAGAGTCTGGGCTATTATTAGTCATGTCAGAATCTGGGTGCTGTACTTGATCATTGACTTTACCTAAGGAATCTCCTGGATTCCAGACATGTACTTCTTTACCTCTATTAATCAACATAAATCCAGTTTCCCCTTGGTAATCAGGATCAATCCCATCACTCAATACAGTAACACCATTCCTAACTTATTTATCCCAAAAGGCATGAGGATCCCAAAATGGCCAGTTGTCATTCTTGACAGCCAGTTCAATGGAATCAAAGTTCTGTCTCCAGATGGGAGTATTCCTTCTTTTGAAACTAGCACCTCCAGGCCTGAGGAGCATAGGGCCATTGGGAAAAAGAATAAAAAATGCTGCAAGTGGGTCAAGAGGAGTAGTAGTGGATGGTGACACTTCTATTTTCACACTTTGGTTCCTGGGCCCATAAATTCTGGCTATTGGGTACACATTCTGAAGAATGCTGCCCAAAGTGTTGCCATCTACTTGGCGCCATAGTTGTGTCTTTAGGAAGCCATTCCATTGTTTTCTATATCCAGCTGCTTTGGGATGATGAAGAACATGATTATGGCCAGCGAATTCCATGTGCATGGGCCCATTGCCATACTTTATTTGCTGTGAAGTGAGTTCCCTCATCTGAAACAATCCTTTCTGGGATATCATACTGGTTGAGAAGATATTTTGTAAGTACACAAGTGGTAGTGTTGGCAAGAGCAGTGTCTTCAGCAATCCATAACATTTTCCTTGTTACATTTTTAAAAGTAGATCACTGGACTTTTGTTTCTGTTTTAGATAGTCTTAGATACTCTGATGGATACATTGAACTCTGTTCACCATAGAAACTCTACAGGGGCAAAACTTCTAGCATTTTATCTAGCAACACACAACTGCCATAGAATGAGAACCTGAGAAATGAGTAGTGGTGATGCAGAATGTTCAGTCCTGTTCCAGAATGTGTTAGTCTGGGTTGACTAGAAAAAACAATCCAGAGACACTCATATGTGTATAATTGAGAGTTTTATATTAAAGAACAATTGTATATTGAGGAAAAAAATCCCAGCTCAGTCCAAATAAAGCCCATAAGTTTGATATTAGCCAGTATGTCCAATACTGGTTTATAAATTCTTCTTTAGACACACAGCCCATGCAATGTTTCTGAATGAAGGAAAATCACAGGCTGGTGGGTGGGAAAATCTTGTAGATTCAGTGTCAGTGGAAGCATCTCAGTATTTCTGCAGGTCTCCTTGTGGATCCTCCAGGTGAAGCAGAGAGACTCTCTCACAGGTCCCAGCAAGTCTTCACATGGCTTATCAACAAGAAGACCAAGGCAGAGAGAAAGAATTTCTAGAATCCTCCAGAGAGGGGCATGCCCACAGAGAGGTATCATCACGCTGTGACATGATTGACAGGTTTGACTCCACCCCTTCACTCTTAATATCCTCAAGTTGACAGGAGATTACATAAATACCACATAGATAGTCATGGATACATTGAACTCGGTTTACCATAGAAACTCAGCAAGGTCATAATTTCTAGTATCTTATCTAGCAGCATACAAATTTCCATAGTATAAGAAAGTGAGAAATGAGTAGTGGTGAGACAGGGTGCCAAGTCCTGTTTCAATGGCAGGTAGTTTTGTGGCGCTTACATGTATGTGTTATATACTTATAGAACTGAGATTAACACCTTTTATTGTCTCTTACTAACTCTTTGAATTTAGACAGGTTGCTAAAATTCTGTCTTTATTTTCTCACCTTTAAAATGAGGGTACCAGTATATAACTCATAGGTTTTGTTGTGCATATGAAACAACAAAACACATAAAACACTGTTTTTATGATAAAAAATTATTTCAGTTGTAATAATGATTATTTTTTTCTTTAAACTAATGATTTGACAGAGCAATAATCTCTCCATGGAGCACAGGTGTGGGTTACAGGCAAGATCATTTCAGATAATAAGGTGCAGATGAATGCCACATGTGTGGCAGTCTACTCATTTGCCACATGACAGTTCTGGACAAACATCATAGAGCAATATCCTAAAGCTGGTAGTAATTTCCCAGAGGAGTACTATTATAATTTAATTCCACAAATATGAATTGAGTATCATTATGTCCTAGGCTCTGTGCCAGGGGTTAGCAATTTTGAAAGAGAATAAAATCAAGCTCCTTTCCTCCAGGACGCACAATTGAAAAAGCAAAGTAACCCCCAAAACAGTAACCATAATACAAATAAAACTTGATTCCCAGTGGGGTCAAGATAAGATTCCAAACATGTTCTAGAAATAGTATGGGTTTGCATGTCCTCAGACATATATTTTCTTCTTTTTAATTTTTCAAAGTAATCTTTTTTAATAAATTGAATGCTTTATTATTATTATTATTATTAATCAGATCAGGGTTTACACTGAGACCATCAACTCTACATTCAACAGTTCAAACCACTCATCAACTGACACCTCTACCTTTATTCCAGTGGGAGAGAGTGACAGTAAAAAATACACATAAACTGAATAAATAAAGATAGGAATTTATTGAGTCATCTCCAAACAGCCCACACTGTGCTAAATATTTCCCAAATTTTTCACTTCAAACTAAGGGTAATGTGTGAAGTATGCATTACTTAGCCCATTAAATGGATAATGAAATTGAACTTGGTGAAAATGAGATTGAGTAATGATCTAACTTCCACAACCACTGGTTGGAAAAGTAAAAATTCAAACAAAGCCTAATTTCATCTTCCTGCTACTGAAAATTTTGATGCTCACATTGGTTATTTAGGATGCTAACTTTGAATAGTTAAAATAACATATTGATATACTTGTCTGAGGAAGATTTCTTCAACTATTTTTATTAGAAAATCTAAAATAAAACTTTAGGTAGAGGAAATATTTAGAACTTTTCAGAAAGTGCTAGTTCTGTGTAATAAGATATTAATAGATTGTGGGTGAGGGGCAATGGAGGCCCATGTAAGATATGGAAATAATAATCTATAACTTATCAAGGGTTCGTGAGGGAGGGAAGGTGGGCGAGGGAGAGGAAGAAATGGGGAGTTGATATCAGGGGCTCAAATGGGAAGAAAATGCTTTGAAAATGATGATGGCAGCATATGGGCAAATGTGCTCGACACACTGAATGAATGTATGGATTTTGATAAGAGATGTAGGAGCCCCAATAAAAATATTTTTAAAAATATATTAATAGATTGTAATTGCTGACAAAACAGACTTAAAATTAAATGACACGAGACAGGAATGCATGTTACATAATGGTCAAAAGATCAATAATCAATAGATTATATGGCCATAATAAACACATATGTGCCCAAAGAAAAGCCTTCACAAAATACACTATGTCTTCAAAGAGCTGAAAAGAGAAATCACTAGATTGACAATAATAGTAGGAGACTTTAATACACCACTCTCAAGGAAAGGTGGGTCAACAGGAAAGAAACCCAAGAAAGAAATGGAAGAGCTGAACAGCACAAACAGCTTGATCTCCTAGTTATTTTAAAAGTACTCTAATTGACAAGAAATACACATAAACTGAATAAATAAAGATTGGAATATATTGAGTCATCTCCAAACATGTGCTGGGGAAGAACATGTATTACCAAATTTTGGTAATCCAGAAGACATGGAAAAATACCTAGAAATACATCCTCCACCCGAATTAGTACAGGCAGACATAGAAAACTTGAGCAGATACATAACAAAAGAAGAAATAGGCAAGATCATCAAGAAATTTCCAATTAAAAAAAGTCCAGGACCAGATGGATGGACAGGAAAATTCCACTATGAATTCAGAGAAAAGCTATTACCAATTCTACACAAAATATTTCAGGAAATAGAAAGGGACTGCAATCTCCCAAACTTATTCTCCGAAGCCAGCATGACCCTGATTTCAAAACTAGGCAAAGACTCCACAAAGAAAGAAAATCAAAGACTGATACCCCTCATGAACATAGATGCAAAAATTCTCAACAAAATCCTGGCCAATAGAATCCAACAACATATACAAAAACAATTCATTATAACCAAGTGCGATTCATACAAGGATGCAAGGTTCAACATGTGAAAAGCAAACAATGTAATCCACCACATAAACAAGATAAAGAATAAGAACCACATGACCATATCTATTCATGGAGAAAAAGCATTTGACAATATCCAACACACATTCCTAATAAAAGCAGTCAATAAGCTGGGAAAAGAAGGGAAATTCTTCAACATAATAAAGGCTACATATGAAAAGCTAATGGCAATATCACACTCAATGGGGAACAACTGAAAACATTCTCCCTAAAAAATGAAATGAGACAAGGGTGCCCTGTATGACCACTCTTAATCAATATTGTCCTGCAAGTCTTAGCCAGAACTATTAGAACACAGAAAGAAATAAAGGGCATATAACTGGGCAAAAAGTGAAGCTCTCACTTTTCTCTCTCAAATCATATTTCTTAATGACATGATTTTTTATATAGAGAACACCAAAGTCTCCACAAAATGACCGTTAGAAGCAAGGAATTTAGTAAAGAAGTAGAATCCAAGATTAACTAGCAGACATCAATCAGATTCCTACATACCAGTGAAAAGAGCTCAAAAAAAGATATGAAGAAAACAATAGCCACACATTCACAATAGCCACATAAAAGGTGAAATACCTAGGAATAAATCTAACCAAAGAATCAAGAGACCTGTAAAAGAAAACTACAAAAAATAACTACAAGAAATCAAAAGAGACTCACAAAAATGGAATAATATCCCATATTCATGGATAAGAAGACTTAATATTGTGAAAATGTCAATACAATCTAAGGCAATCTACAAATGCATGCAATCCTGATCCAAATCCTAACATCATTCTTGAAAGAAATTGGAAAACTAATTATGAAATTCATAAGGAGTGGGAAGAGGCCAAGGAGAAGCAAAGACTTCTTTAAAAGAAGAATAAAGTAAGAATTCTTTGGCTATCTGCCTCAAAACCTATTACACAACCACAGTTGTCAAAAAGATGCCCTCTACCACAAAATGTGCTCCAAAAAATTGTCTATTTATCTGCATAATAATGAAGCAGGACACATGCCTGACCCCATGAACAAAAATGAACTCTAAATGAATTAGAGATCTAATAGAAAACTCCAAAGCCATCAGGATCATTAATGAGAAAACTGGGACAAACTTAAGGGTCCTATTGCAAGCTAAACATGGACTACCAGATATAATAAACAGAGCACACACATTTGAAGACAAAATCGATGAGAGAGACTTATTAAAAACAAAACACTTATTTACATCAAAGGACTTCATCAAAAGATTAAAACGAGAGCCACAGATTGGGAAAAACATCTTTAACAATTAATATAACAGACAAAAGACTAATTACTAAATACAGAATTCTACAACACCTCAATAAGAACAAATAAATAACTTATTTAAAAAGTGAGCAAAGGACCTGAATACTCAATTCATAAAGGACAACACACAAATGATTAACAAACACATGAGGAAATGTTCTTGTTCACTACCAATTCTGGAAATGTCAATCAAAAGCAGGATGAAAAATCATATCCACAACCATCACTCAATTAAAAATACAAATAAACAGGGAATAACAAATGCGAGAGAGAGGCTGGAAAGACTAGAACACTCACACACAGTTTGTGGCCTTGTAAATATGTACAACCACTTTGGAAATTGATAAGGTCATACCTAAAATAACTGGCAATAGAAGTACCACTGCAGGACATATACCCCAAAGAAATAAGAAAAAAAATCATGAACAGACATATGATCTCCTATGTTCATTTCAGCACAATTCGCAATAGCAAGAAACTGGCAACAGCCCAAATTTCCATCAAGAGAAGAATTGGTAAAAACTTTGGTACAGACACAACTTGGAACACTTAACCAACCAACCAACCAACCAACCAACCAACCAACCAACCAACCAACCAATCAACCAACCAAATAAACAAACTTACAGCCATTGGGTGAATGCCAACTCATAATGACCCTAAAGTACAGGGTAGAAATGTCCCTTTGAGTTTCTGAACTGTAACTGTTAATGGGAGTAGAAGGACCTATTTTTCTCCAGGGGAATGGCTGGTAGTTTTGAACTGCCAACCTTGAAGATCACAGCCTAATGCATAACCACTATGCCAACGGGGCTTCTAATGGAGTACCATACAGCCTTAAAACACAAAACAAACAAACAAAACAACAATAACAATGATGAAATCATACAACACCTCATGACCTGGAGGGATCTGAAAAACAGTTATGCTAAGTGAAATCAGTCATCAACAAAAGCACAAATACTGTTTGAGCCCACTACTGTAAGGATAAATACAGGGATGAAGGCAAACACTTGCTTTTAGGTCATGTGATTTCTAACCCAGTTTGCCAAGCAATGCAGCACTTTCTGTACATACACACTTAACAACCACTCTAATAGAGAAGACCTTACTTTAGTTGGGATCAGATTTTCAAGATTGAGGAAGAGGCAAATGACCATTTAGTTGTGACCATGCAAAATTGTGTTAAGGTCACCACAAACCAACAGACATTCCTACCAGAGCACTAAGGGATCCTGATGGGAAACTCAAGTGAGGATGGGGCTAGGGGAACAGCTGTATCTTGGACGAGGCAAGTGCATTTCTTCTTTAGTAGAAAAAAGGGGAGGACCAACCTACCAAGAAAAGTCCTGGACAACACTTATATGGAACCCCAGGGGAGAACATGCTGGTACTATGTTCCTAGTTGGACACTTTAGACATGGTTTTTATTCAGTCTCTGGTGACCCGGGCAATATGCTATATATTGCTGGGACATGGCTAAGCACAATAACCCTCATAGGCCACACAAGAAGAACTCAATATGTGGAAAACCCAAGTGAACTGGGCTCTATTTTAAACTCACTTGTAACCCTTGGCCTTAAGGCTGAAGCTACAAGGTGTGAGAAGATGCAGAAGTCAGCTGTGCCAAGGGTATTAAACTGGTGGTCATCAGACTACCATATACTTACTACTTCAATGCCCTTCTTGCTTTATTTAGATATGTGTTAATCTGGTAGGTCTGGTTCTGCCACTGTCAATGAATATTATTACAGTTTGCCTGACTACAAACCCTGATTGTGTAAATGGTGTCCAGTAACTTAAGAATTTAGTCTGTAAAAATAAAAAATGTGTGTATAATGGTTTGTAGCCAGTAATACACTTGTTTAATCACTTTGAAACTGTGATTTAAATATTTGCTAAATGAATGTCACTATCAACAGATTGACTTTATAATCCAGGGAGATGATTGATAATGTTATCTAACCAAAAATGACAATGATGTCTCTAAGGTGAAACAGGGACCTATGTAAATCATAGATATGTTGTGACAGTTACATAATCTCCTGTCAACTTGAGCAAAAGGGTGGAGTCTAGCCTTTCAATCAGAACATAGTCAATGTTGCCTCTGTGTAGGCATGGCCTTCTGAGGATTCTGGGAATTCCTGTCTCCCTTCCTGAAGGCAGGACACACATTCTCTCGGCTTGACATTCCTGTTGGCAAGCAACATGGAGCTATTCTAAAGGCAGCCAGATCCCTTGAGCTGGAGGAGCCACGTGGAGACCCATGCTACCACTGAGATGCTTCAACCACCACTGCATTCACAAGACTTTCTACCCACCGACTTGTGATCTTCCTGCCTTGGGCATCATTGCATGTGTTGTGTGAGTCTGAGGAGAAATTTATGGAATGGTATCAGACATATGGGCTGATATCAGATTTATAGACTTAATCTGGACTGGGTTGGGATGTTTTCTTAATATGCAATTGCTCTTTGGCGTAAAGCTTTCTCTTACACATATATGAGTGTCTCTGTATTTGTTTCTCTAGTCAACCCAGACTAACACATGTGAATGGATTTTATACTTAATCTAAAAAAACAAGAGTTCTCATGACATGATCCTGCTTGATTACACTCACCCTCAAAAAGAGATCACTGAAGATACGGGTGCTACAGCAACATGTGGCAAAGAACCTAGATGGTGCCCAGCTTTCAGAAAGAATAGCATCTTGGATCTTAAAGGCTTATCTTCCTTCCAGCAGGGTGAGGAAACAACTAAGTCCACATGGAAAGAGCACATTAGTCTGTGTGATTCAAGGATTATACATAATATAATCTAATTCCAAAGAAGAGGGCAGTGCTGTTGTTAGGTGCCATTTAGTTGGCTCCAACTGATAGCAACGCTATGCACAACAGAATGAAACGTGGGCCTGCACTATCCTCACCATTGTTTCTGTGCCTGAGCCCATTGATGGAAGCCACTGTGACCTTACTTTTTCCAAGATAGATCGTTTGTTCTTTTAATAGTCCATGGTACTTTCAATCTTCTTCTCCAGCATCACAATAAAAATGCATCAATTCTCCCACAGTCTTCCTTATTCAATGTCCAACTTTCACATACATATGATGCAATGGAGAATACCATAGTTTGGGTCAGGCACATCTTAGTCCTCAGAATAACCTCCTTGCTCTTCAATACACCAAAGTGGTTTTGTGAAGCAGATTTACCTAATACAAAATGTCTTTTGATTTCTTTTAAAAAACATTTTATTGGGAGCTTTTACAGCTCTTATAACAATCTATACACCCATTGTGTCAAGCATGTTTGTACATATGTTGCCATCATCCTTTTCAAAACATTTTTTTTCTACTTGAGCCCTTGATATCAGCTCCTCATTTTTTCCTCCCTCCCTCCCCTGCCCACCAGATGAACTCTTGATAAATGATAAATAATGATTATTTTCATATCTTACATGGTCTGCTGTATCCCTTCACCCTTGTTTCTGTTGTTCATCACTCCAGGTGGGGAGGGTTATATGTCTATCATTGCAATCAGTTTCTTTCTCCACCCACCTTTTCCCTACCCTCATGGTATCCCTTCTCCCAGCATTGTTCCTGAAGGGTTTATCTGTCCTGGATTCTGTGTGTCTGTACCACTGTACATGCTCTGGTCTGGCTGGATTTGTAAGGGTCATTGTAGTGGTGGGGAGGAAGAATTAAAGAACTAGAGGAATGTATGTTTTATTGGTGATATACTGCACCCTGGCTGGCTTGTCCCTTCTTTGTGACCCTTCTGTGAGGAGATGTCCAATTGTCTACAGATGGGCTTTGGGTTTCCACTCCATTTGCATAAATATGATTGTTAATTTGGGTGCTCTGATTCCTGATCTCCGATCCTCTCGACACCTCGTGATCACACAAGCTGGTATGCTTCTTTCCTGTGGGCTTTGTTGCTTCACAACTAGATGGCTGTTTATCTTCAAACCTTTAAGTCCCTACATGCTATATCTTTTAATAGCCGAGTACCATCAGCTTTCTTCACCACATTTGCTTATGCACCCATATTTTTTTTTCCTGCGACTGTGTCATGAAGGTGACCATCATAGAATGGTAGATTATTAGAACAGTGTCTTTTCATTGAGGGAGTACTTGACTAGAGGCTCAATGTCTGTCTGCTACCTTAATTCTTAACATATAAATGTATGTACATAGATCTATGTCCCTATTGTTATATATAAATATATTTATATATATACATGTCTGTATTTATAGCTCTATAAGTGTCCTTTGCCTCCTAGTTCTTTCCTCTATTCCCCTTTACTTTCCTCTTATCCTACTCTCATGTACAAACTTCATTCAGCTTTTAGTAAATCCTCTCGGCTACATTGCACTTGATCAAACCTAACCAGGCATCCTATACCCTCCTTGCCATTGATTTTAGATCACTTGTTTTTCCCTTGTCCCTGGGTTGTTAGAAACCCCCTTCCTTTCCCCTACCTCCTCTCTGCTATCCCACCTCCCCCACCAAAACTGTCGGTGCCCTGGTCCCATTGTTTTCTCCTTCAAATTGTTTATCCTGCCTATCTCATGTAGATAGACATTTAAAAAAGGCCTATAAATAGTTCCAGGTGTGTCTGTGGACTTTTATGAATGTTTTCTGATTGAATTTGATGAGGTGCCAAGCCCTGTCCCCAAAGTCTATTTTCGGGGTTCCTCAGGGACTTCATTGCTTTGCTCCCCTTGCTGCTCTGTTGCACTCCCTTCATGTTTTGCCCCTTTTGTGTGTGGGTGGGTGGCGGATTGGGGTCAGACGGGGCACAATTTCCACACTGTGTCTCCAGTGTTGTCCCCCGTAACTCTATGGGTCAGTGAGAGGATACTGTGTCTCATGGTGAGGCCGGCCCTAAGTGCTCTCTGTGCATTGGCTGCTCTGAGTAGGAATATTGTTCGCAGGGCTTGGTGGACCAGGATGGGTCCACTCTCTCTCTCTCCTTATCTCTTAGTTTGCTCCCTTGTGTTCTGAGCAGACCCACTCCTCTCCCAGTGCTGTTCTCTGTAGTGCATTCTTCTGGAGAGGGGGTCCACCTAGCTGGGATTGGGGCCAGCCCCACAGACCTCTCTGTTGGCTTGCTGCTTCATGTTGCCTTCAAGTCTTGGCACACAGGTTGAGGTCTAATCCCTCTCTCCCTTTCCTATGGAGACATAAAAAACACTTTCCCCATGGGTGGGTTAATGCCCTGTCCTCCGCCCCCCTTACTCATGACCTCCTCTCCGCCCCCCTCCTTTTTAGTTTCTTGACTGCTGCTTACATAAATATTGATTGTGAATCCCAGTCAGACAAAATCCCTGACAACTTCAACTTACCATTTATCATATTACTTCAAACTTTACTCCATTTATCATAATTTTGCATATTGCTCCAGTGGAGAGGATATTGGTCTTCCTGACCTTGAGTTTAAACCATAAGAAGGCTACAATTCCTGATCTTTATCAGCAAGTGTTTCAATTCCTCCTCACTTTCAGCATGCAAGGTTCTGCCATCTACATGCCGCAGCTTGTTAATAAACCTTCCACCAATTCTCAGGTTGCACTCATCTCCATGTAATCCACCTTCTCTGCTGATTTTCTCGGCATATTGATTGAATAAGTATGGTGAGAAAGTACAACCCGGATGCATATTTTTCCTGATTTTAATCATGCAGAATTTTCTTGTTCTGTTTGCACAACTGCATTGTGATTCATGTACAAGTTCAGAATGGGCACAATGAAGTGTCCCAGAATTGCCATTCTTCTCAAGATTGTTTACAGTTTATTTTGGTCCACATAGTCATATGCCTTTGCATAGTCAGTGAAAAATAGGTAAACATCTTTCTAATATTCTCTGCTTTTGGCCAAGATCCATCTGACATCAGCAATGCTAGCCCCTGTTCCAAATTCTCTTCTGAATCCAGCCTGAACTCTGGCAGTTCGCTGACAATGTACTGTTGCAACTGTTATTGAATGATTTTAAACAAGATTTCACGTGCATGCAATATCAGTGATATTGTTCTATATTTTGAGTATTCTGTTTGGCCATCTTTCTGTGGTCACCTTTCTTCTCTTCCCTTTGAAATGTTCCTACCCAGTTCCTTGACTTCATTCTTTCTTCCATTTGTTTTAGCAACTCTAAGATTAATAGCAAGTTTCAGAATCTCTTCTGACATCCATTTTGATGTTTTCGTTCTTGTCTTTTTACTGACATTTTACTTTCTTGATGAATGATATTCTTTATGTCATCCCATAGTTCATCATGTCTTCTGTCATTAGTGTTCAATACATCAAATATGTTCTTGAGAAGTTCTCAAAATTCAGGTGAGATAGACTCAAGGTCATAGTTTGGCTCCTGTGGACTTGTTTTAATTTTCTTCACCTTTATTCTGAACTTACATAAAGCAATTGATCGTTTCTACAGTTGACCCCTGGTCTGGTTTTAGCTCTTGATATTGAGCTTCTTCACCATGTCTTTCCACGGATCTAGGCAATATGATTTATTTGATTTCATATGGAGAGGTCCATGTGTATAATTCACCTTTTGTATTATTGAGAAAAGGTACTTGCTATGAACAAGTCGTTGGTTTTCAAAATTTTATCATGTGATTTCCAGTTTTATTTCTATCACCACATCCATGTTTTCAAACTACTGTTTCTTCCTCTTTGTTTCCAACTTTTGCATTTCAATTTCCAATAATATGAATGCATCTTGAGTGCATATTTGATTAAGTTTTGAATGAAGTAATTTGTAAAATCTTTAGTTTCTTCATTACTAGCTTTTGTAGTTGCTGCATAAATTTGAATGATAGCTTTATTGATTGGATTCCTTGAAGAGTAGTAGATATAATCCTATTGTGCTTTATGGGGGATTTAGGGATATCCTTTCTGATAATGAGTGTGACACTATTCTTGTTGGTTGTGTTATCCCTGGCATAGTAAATCATATGATTTCAGATTCAAAATGGTCAAAACCAGTTCATCTCTGTAAAATTCCTCAAGATTTAGTGGTGTAGAGCATGTCAAAATATTCTTACTAAAGCAAAGAGTAAATTGTTGTAACTGGCCCCTCCTACAACTAAAAAGGAGACTCAACAACTCATGGTTTCTTGACATTTTTCAGGTACCATACCTTTAATTTGCATGTGTATATTAACCAAGTGGCTAGAGAAGCTGCTAGCTTTGAAGGAAGCCAAGAACAAGATAAGTATATGTAGCAGTTTCAGGCTGCATTACAAGCTGCTCTGCCACTTGGACCCTAAAATACGAATAATTCAAGTGTACAAAATTGTTGGGAGCTGAGGCCTTCATTTTTTCCTCCCTTGTGAACTTTACGTGACGCAGATGTTTGCCCAAGATTAACTGTGAACATGACTCAGATGTTTGCCCAAGCTTGCCTGTGCCTCCGGGGACTGGCCGATCTCACCTTGTTCCAGCGCCAGATGTCCTAACCGCAAAAGGGATTGCACAAGAACAATCTATGTCAAAACCCCTCCCTTTGACTCACCTCCCCTATCCTCCCCACCTAACCTCCTTCTATATAACAAGCCATTTTTTAACAATAAACTTAGACCTTGACACGAATTTGCTTGGTCTCGCTCTTCTTTTCCTCCCGTTTCTCTTTCAGGCTGGGTCCTCCTCGCCCCCACGAATAACTGAGTCCCACGGGTCGGGGCACAAAATGTTAGTGGCAGATCAAATTTATAGTATTTGGCAGGCTATTATTAATGAATCTCAGGATTTTGGCTCAAAGTATGGGTATACTCTATCAATAAGTACCCTACTATTCTCTTTTGATACTGAAACTTAGTAGAGGCTGAACATCTAACCATGGGTCACCATGTGGTCCAACATGCTCATCAGGAATTGGATATGGTCGGATCCATATAGCCATAAAACTGAAAGTACATACCAACACTTTTTTGTTTTGTTTTAATTTTTTTCATTTTATTAAAAAAATTATTTTATTGGGGGTTCGTACAACTCTAATCACAATCCATACATCCCTTTGTTGTGTCAAGCACCTTTGTACATTTGTTGCCATCATTATTCTCAAAACATTTGCTTTATATTTGAGCCCTTGGTATCAGCTCCTCATTTGCCGGCCCCCTTCCTCATGAACTCTTGATAATTTATAAATTGTTATTATTTTGTCAAATCTTATACTGTCTGATATCTCCCTTCACCCACTTTTCTGTTGTCTATCCCCCAGGGAGGAGGTTATATGTAGATCCTTTTAATCCATTCCCCTTTTTTTCTACCCCACCTTCCCTCCTCTCTCCCAGTATTGCCACTCTCACCACTGGTCGTGAAGGGATCATCTATCCTGGAATCCCTGTTTCCAGTTCCTATACATACCAGTATTCATTCTCTGGTCTAGCCAGATTTGTAACATAGAATTAGGATCAAGATAGTAGGGGGCTCGAGGGGGGAGGAAGCATTTAAGAATTAGAGGAAAGTTGTATATTTCATCGTTGCTATACTGAACCCTGACTGGCTCATGCCTTCCTCATGACCCTTCCGTAAGTGGATGTCCAGTTGCCAACAGATGGGCTTTGGGTCCCCAATTAGCGTTCCCCTTCATTCACAAAGATATGATTTTTTGCTATTTGATTCCTGATACCTGGTCCCTTCAATACCTTGTGATCATACAGGCTATTGTGCTTCTTCCATGTGGGCTTTATTGCTTCTGAGCTAGATGGATGCTTGTTTACCTTCAAGCCTTTAAGACTCCAGATGCTATATCTTTTGATAGCTGGCCACCATCAGCTTTCTTCACCACATTTGCTTATAGACGATTTGTCTTCAGCAATCTTATTGGGATGTTGAGTATCAATGAATGCCAGTTTAATAGAACAAAGTGTTCTTTCATTGAGGGAGTACTTGAATGGAGGCCCAATGTCCATCTGTTACCTTAATAAAAAACCCATAAATATGTGCACATAGATCTATTTCCCCATCATCCTATATAAATATATTTGCATATGTACATGCCTGTATTTAGACCTCTATAAATGCCCTTTGCCTCCTAGTACTTTTCTCTATTTCCTTTTACTTTCCTTTTGTCTCACTATCATGCTAAGCCTTCATTTGTGTTTCAGTAATTCCTCTCGGTTCCATTGTCCTTGATCAATTCCTACCAGGCTTCTTACACCCTCCTCACTTGTTGTTCCCTTTTCCCTGGGTTGGTTAACACCACTTCCTTCCCCCAGTCCCCTCCCATGTCCCTCTGGAACCATTGGTCCTGTTGTTTTCTCCTCCAGCCTATCTTATCAAGATAGACCTGCAGAGATAACAATATGCACACAAAAAGAAGACAGAGCAAAACAAAGCAACAAAACAAAACAACAATAACAACAAAAAACAATGACCAAAAAAAGAAAAGTCTGTAAATAGTTCAAGGTGTGTATGTTGACCTTTAGGAGTGTTTTCCAGTTGAGTCTGATGGGGTGCCACGCCTTGGCCCCAAAGTCTATTTTTGGTACTCCCTCGGGATTTCCTTGCTCTGCTCTCCGTGCTGTTCTGTTGCATGCCCTTAGTGTTTTGCTTCGGTCTGGTGGAGTCAGATCAGGTGCAATTCCCTGACTGTTTCTCCAGTGTTGACACCTGTGAGGGATGTCTTGTATGGCTATTTGTATGGTCCTCTCTGTGCATTGGCTGCTGTGAGCTGGGGATAAAATCCTCAAGGTTTGGTGGGTCAGGATGTGTTCCGCTCTCTCTTCCTCCCCTTTCATTTGCTCCCGTGTGCTCTGATCAGACATGTGCCTCTCCCTGAGCTGCAGCTTCAGTGCTGGTCTCTGAAGTAAATTCTTCCGGGGTAAGGGCATCTGTCCATGTCATTGGGATGGGGCAGGCTCTTCAGACTTCTCTACTGGTTCCCTGCCTCATGCTGGTGTGTTGAATTCACATCTTGGAGCACCAGGTTGAAGTCTGGTCCCTCTTTCCCTGAGGAGATATAAACTATACCCTCCCCTTGGGTGGGTTAGTGTCCTGTTCCCGCAATACCCATTTCTTTTTAATTTCTCTCTTTCTTTACCTCCGTCCTTTTTAGTTAGCTACCATATGTACCCTTGGGTTTGGTCTGACCCTTGCCATACTACCTGGACCTCACCCCAGGAATGTGTGTATACAGTAGCTTTTTCCCTATGCCCGTTTTGCATCTTTTTTTAAAGCTTAGCTCAGCGGACTCATATCGTACTTGTCCTTTTGTGCTTGACTTACTTCACTTAGCATAATTTCCTCCAGTTATTCTTATGCAGTGATGTGTTTCATGCATTCATCACTGCCTTTCAGAGATGTGTAGTACTCTATTGTACGTATGTACCACAGATTTATTTATTTATTTTTCTTCTTTCTTCTCCTTCTTTTTAATAGTTTTTTAATCCATTCGTCTGTTGATGAAAATTTGGGTTGGTTCCAACTCCTTGAAATTGTGAACTGTGCCATGATGAACATTGGAGCACAGCTGTCTGGCCATGGTTTGTTTCTTGCCTCTTCTGTGTAAATGCCCAGTAGGGAGATAGCTGGGTTGTAAGGTAGCTCAATTCCATTGGTTTCAGATATCGCCAAATCAATTTCCATAGTGGCTGTACATACCTACAAGTCCACCAGCAGTAGATGAGAGTTCCTGTTTCCCCACAGCCCCTCCACACTTGTTGCTTTCTGATATTTTGAATTGGGCTATCTTTGAGGGTATTAGTTGATATCTCATTGTTTTAATTTGCATTTCCCTTATGGCTAATGATCAGAAACATTTTCTCATATATTTATTGGCCATTCAGATTTCTGCTCCTGTGAAACTTCTGTTCAGGTCCTTTGCCTACCTCCTCAATGGGCAATTAGTTTTTTTTTCTTTTGGGAAACTAGCAGAGTATTGTAGATTTTAGTAATGAGGCTTTTGTCTGATGTGTCATTGCTAAAGATGTTTTCCCAGTCAGTGGGCTCTCTTATTAGTCTTGGTGAATTCTTTCGAGGTACACATGTGTTTTATCTTCAGTATATTCCACTTGTCAATTTGTGCCACCTCTGTGTTTGTGTCTGTCCCTATTTCTGATAACCTATGTATTCCTTGTCACAAAGTTCTCAGGTTGGTCCCAATTTCCTTATTGATGGTGCTAATAGTTTGGGATTTTACCTTGAGATCTGTGATCCACCTTGAGTTTATTCTTGTGCATGGAGTGAGATAAGAGTCTTCCTTCATTTTTCTGAAGGTAGATATCCATTTTTTCCAGCACCACTTGTTGAAGAGGGCATCTGCTTCCCATTTGATATTTCTTGGCCCCTTATCAAAGATCAGTTGTCTATATGCTGATACTTTTATTTCTGGGGTTTTAGTTCTTTTCCTTTGGTCTGAATATCTGTCATTATATCAATACCATGAGGTTTTGACCACTGTGGCTGTATAGTATGTGCTACAATCAGGTAAAGCAAGCCTTTCCACTGTGTCCTTCTTCTTGAGGAGTTTTGTGCTAATTCTGCATTTATTCCCTCTCCATATGAAGTTGGTCATCAGTTTTGGGATTGCATTAAACTTATATAGTGCCTTGGGCAGAACTGACATTTTTACTATATTGAGTCTTCCAATCCATGAGCTGGGATACTCTTCCATTTGTTGAGGTCACTCTTAGTTTCTTGTAATAGTGTTCTGTAATTTTCTTCATATAAATCTTTTGTTCATTTAGTTAGGTATATCCCTAGATATTTCAATTTGTGCTTGGCTATTGTAAAGGGTACCACCTTTTTAATCTCCTCTTCTGTGATCTTATCACCAACACTCTCTCAGTGAAGAACTGTCACAGATTCTGCAAAAATTATTCTAGAATATCAAAGGAGACAACAAACTCCCATGCTCATTCTATGAAACAAATATAACCCAGATACAAAAACCAGGCAAAACCCCCCAACAAATCAATTTTCCACATGAACAGATAAAACATTCTCAACAGCATGGTGGCTTATAGAATCCAATAACATATAAAGCAAAATTCAGGTAACTAAGTGGAATTCATACCATGGATTCAAAGATTTGAATAGTAGAAAAACAATCATAACTCTGGGATCTACACTTATCTCTCTAATCCACTTTGAGTTCATTTTTGTGCATAGGTGAAGTATGAATCCTGCTTTATTCTTCTGCAGATGGAGAGTCAATTTTTACACCAGAATTTATTGAAGAGGGTGTCTCTTCTCCATTAAATGTTTCTTGGTCCTTTGTCAAAAAGGCAATTGCTTTTAGGTCAGTGGTTCTCAATCTTCCTAATGCTATGACCCTTTAATACAGTTCCTCATGTTGTGGTGATCCCCTCAACCATAAAATAATTTTCATTGCTACTACATAACTGTAATTTTGTTACTGTTATGCATTGGGTGACCTCTGTGAAAGGGTCGTTTAACCCCCCAAAGGGGTCGCAACTATCAGGTTGAGAACTGCTGCTTTTAAGTGGATGTTTCTATTTCTCATTTTTCTATTTTGTTCCATTGGTATATATATCTGTCATTGCATAAGTACCAGATTGCTTTGACTATTGTGGTTGTGTAATAGGTTTTGAGGTTTTGTGGTGCAAGACCTCTTACTTTGGTATATCTTTGGAGGAATTCTTTGCTTTTGCTGGGCTTCTTCTCTTTCCATATGAAGTTGTTAATTAGTTTTTCTATTTCTTTAAACCATAATGTTGGGATTTGGATTGGATTTGCATTGTAATTACAGATTGCTTTAGGTATTAGTGACATTTCATAATATTCCTATCCATGAACATGGGATATTATTCCATTTGTGTAGGTCTCTTTTGGTTTCTTGTAATAATGTTCTGTGGTTTTCTTTGTGCAGGTCTTTTGCTACTTTGGTTAGGTTTACTGCTAAGTATTTCATCTTTGTTTGATATCTGTTAGTTAATCTTGTATTCTGCTATTTTCCTAAACCCCTCAATTGTCTCTAACTATCTTTTGTTGAGCCCTTTGTATATATATAATATAATCCACTACATAAATAAGACAAAGAATAAACGCCACACAATTATATCAATAGATGCAGATAAGACATTCAACAATATTCACCACCCATTTCTGATAAAATCACTCAGTATAATAGGAATAGAAGAAGTTCCTAAACAATACAGGGAATATCCAAAATTCCTATGACTAATATCATGCTCAAAGGGGAAATTTTAAAACATTTCCCCTGAGAAAAGGATGCCCCTTAACACCAGTCTTATTCAACATCGTGTTGGAAATATTAGCCAGAATCTTTAGACAACAGAAAGAAATCAAAGGAATATAATTGGTAGTAGAAGAAACCTTGCTATTTGCAGAGGACATGATTTTACATATATATCCTCAACAAGCAGTCATCTAAGGGAGGAGTCAGTTAAGTCCCCATGGAAGAAGTATACTAGGCAGTTTAATTCAAAGATCATCAATAATAAAATCCAAACCAGAGGAAGGAATATACCAGAGCTTGAACACTAAACACCTGGTTGGTTGAACACTATGAATGATAATGGAAACCTAAAATCCGTTTGTAGTGTTCTTGTGTGGATTGAGTCTCTGGTGAGTCGCCACCAACCATATTCTAGGAATGTAAATAGACTTAGTATCAGATAGAGAGGATTCTAAAGTGGATTTTAGTAGCTGTAGATAGACTGGAATGTAACACCTTGTCATTAGACCTCCCTTTTGGCTCATTTTGAATTTATTCTGTTTTTGAAAAAATATTTTATGCTTTCTTTGAGGTTTTTTTTCTTATTTTATTTGTTTTTGTTGCTGTTTTGTGTGTGTGTGTGTGTTTATTTTGTGCGTTTTTATGGCTAGTAAAGTCAGTAAGAGTGGATGTATAAAGACAGCACCTGGATTAATAATTTCCTGGGGAGGTTTGGGGTAAATGGAGAGTCAACAACAATGCATACAAGAAGGGGGAAAAAAGTTGATTGTGGCGACGATTGTACAATCCTTCTTAATATCATTGAACTACTGAACTATATGATATATTAATTATATCTAAGTAAAAGTATTAAAAAGTTAACCCAACTTGTGCTTGTTTACAGGTGGCTGTGCATTATTGGTGGGCACCACTGCAACATGAAAAGCAGCAGCACTAAGCTCTCTTAGTGAGGGAAATCCTCCCAGTGTACAAAACCTAGAACATTATACTTGGCTCTTCAAAATGGCCATGTGTGTGGCTATAAACAGTAGTTATTAATAGGTGGTGGCCAATTATTTGGCTGGATGATCAAGGAATGTGATCGGAAAATTGGTGATAATGAAGTATGCAGAAGAATTACGTGGATAGACCTCTCTGACTGGTCTGGAAAATTTAAGATATGTGTATTTCATGTGAATGCTCACCAAAGGGTTATGTCAGCAGAGGAGGATTTTAATAATAACGTCCATAGGATAACACCTCCTGTGGAAAGTTGTTCCCTTTCTTCAACACCTTCTGTCATTGTGCAGTGGGATCATGAGCAATGCCACGGTTGAAGGGATGTAGATAATAGAAGGACTCAGTAACAAACTCACCAAGGCTGACTTGGCTACAACAACTTCTGAATGCCCAATTGGTCTGTAATATAGAACACCCTCCTCCTTTTTTTGTCAGCCAGAATGTGGTTGGGAATTGATGACATTAACCCACTTTCATGAAAAGAGAATTGTTTTAGTCTTATTTTTTATTACTATTGGAACAGACATGTTCCTTGGATTTGTCTTCTCTATTTGTAATGCTTCTGTCCAAACTATTGTACATGGATTTGAAAAATTTCTTATCCAAAATCATGGGAACACAGCATTGCCTTGGATCAAGGCACATACCTTAACACAAATGAAGTGTGAAACAATTCAAAGGCCATACCAGCGGGATGAGATGTGGAAACCACACTTGGTGGACTAGGGTTTACCTAAAACACCACTATAACCTGAGGACATAAGACTGGAACTACATGATATGTAAAGATTTAAAAAACATCTATACCAAGAGTATGGATCTGGCAGTAGACAGACGTGTTGGGCAAGGTTCTTCAGAGAAACAAAACCAGGACACTTATGATTACAGAGAGATAAATAGATAGATAGGTTTTTATAGCAAGAAGGAATATAACAGCTAATTAATCCACACAGCAGTACAAAGGGCTCAGTTCAACTCACTTTAATGGATCAGTTAGGATGCTATAAGTTCTTCAACTCATGCAGGCTGCTGTTCAAAGGTCAAGGAAGTAGACAGCATAGTCTTCCCTTAGGCAAGACAAGCAGGGTGGGGCAGTAACAACAGGAAGATGAGAAGCTAAAGTGTAGCAGCGGCTAGTAACCTCAAAGGTAGAGAAGCAGTCCCAATGGATCCTCAAGAAGCTTGGTGAAGCATGTCACAATAAC
The DNA here is from genome assembly GCF_000313985.2 of Echinops telfairi. Taxonomy (NCBI): domain Eukaryota; kingdom Metazoa; phylum Chordata; class Mammalia; order Afrosoricida; family Tenrecidae; genus Echinops; species Echinops telfairi. The sequence goes on from NW_022107407.1 coordinate 1,438,562, forward strand.
AGTGGTTCTCAACCTGGGGGTTGTGACCCCTTTGGGGGTCAAATGGCCATTTCACAGGGGTCTCCCAATTCATAACAGTAGAAAAATTACAGTGATGAAGTAGTAATGAAAATAATTTTATGGTGGGGCGGGGGTCACCACAACATAAGAAGCTGTATTAAAGGGTCGAGGCATTAGGAAATTTGAGAACCGCTGTGAACCTCAAGCACTATTGATGCATGCATGGCAAGGCCACACCAGCCAGTGGTTGAATCAGCCCACAATAATGTAGCATCCAGTTGAGGCAAAGGACTAGCTTAGGTAGCAGAACACTGGCCCAGTCACGAGGGAAAAAGAGGGAAGAGGGTCACCCTTGGAAAACCACTTATCTCATCGCCCTCCAGTCATGCTACAACCTAATTAAATTCCACCCACATGTTCCTATGGAAGCCTAGTTGACACATTAAACCTATGACAGCCGACTAACATTTACTTACAACTTCAACACCGTACTTGCTGTTTTAAGATATGTATTATTCTGCCAGACCTGTGTCTGACATTGCCAATAAATATTATTTCAAGTTTTGCCTGACCCCTAACTCCCATTTTTTGTGCAAATAGCTTCCAGTCATTTAAGGATTTATTCTATACAAATGAATAATACATATATTACAATATGTAATTCATGTACACTTGTTCAATCTTCTCACAATAGTGTTTGAAAATTAGTACCAATGACACTATAAAGGAAGGGCCATATGATCTAGGGAGGAGGTTGATATGATTCTCTACCATAAATTAACAATGATGTCTCTAAGATGAACCAGTGGCACATAATAAACAGATTCAGGAATGGATTTTGGTCTCACACTTAATCCTAGCTCCAATCTAATAACAATTAGTTTAAATGACATAGCTCTGCTCCATACATGCCCTCATGTATGAAACACAGAAGATATGGGTGCTGTAGAAAAGTTTGGTGAAGAAATTAGATTGTGCCAGACTAATAGAATAGTCTGAGGTTTTAAAGACTTGTTTTCCAACAAGCATCCATGTAAATGAGATGTCAACTAAGCCCACAAGGAAGAAGAAGCACACCAACATCTGTGAGCCAATGATTGTTAATAATATAACCTAAATCTGAATAGTATCAGAGGTTAAATTGTGAGACTCTGGTTTGCAGTAGGCTATGGATGAGAGTGGAAACCAAGATACATTTGAAGGATCTACACAGGGAATAAATCTCCAGTGATTCATCTCTGACCACAATTGAGGGATGGGATGACTTAGTTATCAAACAGAAAGTATTGGGGTGTCAACTCTAGTAGATTAAGATGAAAAATATGACTCGAGCAGTTAAAACTTTGTCACTTAATCTCGCTTTTGATACAATTTGTTCTTGATCTGATTTTTAATATTTCCTGTTTTGTTTATTCATATTGCAGTGTGTCTCTGTTGTATTTTGACATTGTTGGTAGCCTTCTTGACTCCTGGTTTTGTGCCTTCCTCTGATTTGGGTATATGAAACCCAGTGTGGATGAATCTATAAAGACAATAACTAAAATAAAGGTGCCTGGTGGGTACAGTGGGGAAGGTGCAGGGTGGCAGGGGTAGGGATAAGGAGAAGTAAAATGTTTTGAAACTGATTGTGGTAAAATTGTACAACACTGTTTGATAGGATTGAACTGTGGAATAGTATACTATCTGGATTAGCTCCTAATAAAATGGTTTGGAAAAAGAAAATATATTATTTGTGAAATAACAACAATAACAAAGAAATGGAATATGACAATAGGCCCATACTTATGGAATTCACTGATCTTACCATGTTCCCCATCATCCTGAAGCAGCTAGCTTGATAGAACAATGAAATGGCTTTCTAAAGACATGCAGAATTATTGAACCAGGTAGATGGAAACACCTTATAGGGTTGGGACACTGTTCTCCAGGGTACTGAATATGTTCCAAACAGCATTCAATATACAGTTGGGTTTAACCGGTTCAGGAACCAAAGGATGAAAATGAGAGTGACACCACTTCCTATTATTGCTAGTGACTCACTCACAAAATGTTTGTTTCCTCTACCTGTAACTCTATGCTCTGTGGGTCTACATGTCTTAATTCCAATAGAAGACACATCACTAATTCTATTGAATTGGAAGTTGAGTGTCTCAGGTCTTGCTTGGTAGGTAAAGAAGGGAGCTACTATATTGGCTGTTGTGATTGATTCTGAATTACAAAGAGGATATCTTAATGGAGTTAAAAGACTCAGGGAGGATGATCCCTACAAGACCAGTGGTGTGAGTGGCGATACTGGGAGAGTAGAGGGAGAGTGGGTAGGAAAGAGGGAATCGATTACAAGGAACTATATGTGACCTCCTCCCTGGGGGACGGACAACCGAAAAGTGGGTGAAGGGAGAGGTCAGACAGGGCAAGATGTGACAAAATAAAAATTTATAAATTATCAAGGGCTAATGAGTGGGGGGACTGGGGAGGGAGAGGAAAATGAGGACCTAATGCTGGGGGCTTAAGTGGAGAGGAAATGTTTTGAGAATGATGATGGCAATGAATGTACAAATGCGCTATACACAATTGATGTGTGTATGGATTGTGATAAGAGTTGTATGAGCCCCTAATAAAATGATTTAAAAAAACAACTGTGTCTGAAATCCAGGATATTTCTTAGAACATCCCTTAGTATTACCATGCTCTATGATTAATTACATATAGTATTCAATATACATATTACTATAAAGTATTACATATAGCATGGAATTCCAGGCAAATGAATAAGTCACTGTTGGAAGAAACACAGTTAGAATGCTCCTTAGAATGGAACACTATAGCTACCCAATTGTGGTGTAACTATTAATGCTCCAGATCTTTTAGGTCTGAGTCACCCCACCAGGCAAAGAGTCATGACCAGCTGAGGTACTTTCTGATGGCAAATTTCTAAATACTAGTTACAACCACATGATTAATATCAGAAACAAGACCTGTGACTGTTATGAGCATTTCTTCCTTGCATGCATCAAATATTTTTGTTTGCTTCATTTATAAAATACAAAGCTGTAAATGAATTAATGCATTTTTGTTTTTATGTGTGTTAGTTGTATTATGATTGATGCAAGTATGATTTTTTAATTATCTTTATTTACAGATCACTGTGACTTAAGGAGATGTATACAGGTGCCAAACTGGCAATGTGTGGACCGTGACCATTAAGGATTTGTGTCAAACACGATTCTCTGTGGTTTTGGTAGTTATGACGTAGTCATCCTCCATGACAAGATTTGATACGAGGTAATGACATCCATGACTATATTATTTATGAGCCATTAATACATTGAAAAGGGATTTCCTTGGAGATGTGGCCTGCTTCCAATACAAGTGGACCATCTGTCAAAGTACTGTTTTTTTTTTTATGGATTTGGATCCTGCATGTAGTTTGTCATGTCACCTCTGTTCCTTTTACCTTGAACCAATGGCCTCAGTATTTCCTGCCAATCCTGGGAGTGGTTAGTCTCAAAAGCCTATATATCAGCATCCTGCCATTTTACCTGTAAACCTTTTATTCATTCATCTCAGGAGTCAGCAACCTGGTATGTCATCTGATTATCTGATGTCAGTAGAAACATCTAGTCTGTTGGAAGTCCATTGGAACTATAAGTCAGGAAATCAAATGACATAATATATTGGGCAAATATTCTGCAAACTACTGCTTTAAAGCTTTGAAAAAGCAAAGATCTCACTTTGAGGACTAATGTATGCTATGCTCAAGCCATGGTAGCTTCAATTACCTCATATTATTGCTAAAATAAGGAATAATGAAGAATTGATGCCTTTGAATAATAATATTATCAAAAGTCTTACATATAGCATGAATTCCAGCAAATGAAAAAATCACTGTTGGAAGAAGGACAGTTAGAATGCTCCTTAGAAGCAAGGAAGGAGAGACTTGGTCTTACATTCTTTGGGCATGTTTTGAGGAATAACAAGTCTGGGGAGAAGGACACCATGGTTGGTAATGTAAAGGGTTAGCAAAAAACAAACAAACAAACAAACAAAAACAGCACCCCCCAAACCAAAACATACCCAAAATTGGGATTTCCTCAATGAGATTGACACTTTGATTGCAACAATGAACTCAAACATAGAAACAATTTTGAGAATGACACAGGACCTGGCAGTAGTTCATTCTGCTGTATATAGAGGAGTTGGAATTAAATTAAAGGCACATATCAAAAACAATAGCATGGATGTTTAATTTTAATTTTCCCCATAGGTTTGCAAAGAAATAATTCATTCCTCTTTATATTACCACTTCATTATTTTATTTATTGTTGTACTCTATAAGATGAACAAAAAAATTAAAAAGTATACCACCAACATCATCAAAATCTAGTGAAACAATAGATAACATTTTTTCTGAAAACCCTCACTAGCCCCAACAAATGTATTATTCTAGTCTCTGGTTCACTTGTATGCTGATATCAGTTGCTATACACAATCTTTGTACTGTGAGGGGCTGAAGTATGTTTCTATAGATTTATGATTTATGAAGAATTACAATACATTGCTCATGCACTGTTTGTGTGCATTTTGAAAACTGGGGACATGAAATTACATGTTTTTAAGTCTCCACTATATTTTTTCCTAGTTTTCCTTTTACTTTTCTGTAGGTACAACAGGATGCCAGATGAGGTGTGTTTTTCAGAGCTCCTTTGTAGCCTAAATTTATATTTTAAATCTGATGGTAGATTGTATCTGTGGTTGCCATCTAGAACATCTCTTCTTTACTTATTTGTAGAGATCAGAGTCATTATGGACATGGTATCAGATGCCATACATTTAGTCACAATCCTAGCTCTGCTCGGAACTAGCCTTATAATTTTAGGTTAGTCACTTAAGCTTCCTGAACCTTGATTTATTCTCTATTAAATGGGGATGATGGTATTGTGGATACCTGGCAGTGAGGAAATAGTAAATGAATCTTTCTTTTATTAATAGTGATTTATTTATTTAAGGGTTTTTTTGGGGGGGTTGTATGCTTTTATTTTCCAAAGTTTTAAAGTAAACTATCATTTCAAATATTCAAATATTTTTAACTAGAAGCATATTTTTAACAAACACATCCAAAGACATTAAAAAAAATTTACTTACATGACATTGGTCTTTAAAAATTGTGCTGTTCCTCTATTGTAATCTAGCAGTCAGAGATACCTATCCAAGAGGATAAGTGAAGCCAAGACTCGGTTTACATTGTCTGCTAACCTTTGTTCTGCCATGAGGCTGCATCTATCTGCCCAAAGGAAGGGATGCCTTATTTAATCTGCACAGAAGCCACAAATCTGCTTTAACATCACGAGACTCAGAATCTTTGTTTGAATTTGCATTCCAACTATGCTAAAACAAATTAGAAGAGTACCAAGTTCAATAAGCAAAATTCTGAAATCTCAAAGGATGGCCAATTGATTGTAACTCTAACCACTATTTCAAAGAGAATTATACTGCCTTTCTGACTTTTTGAAAACTATGCTACTGCATCAACTGCAATAGTACATCCCACAGTCTTTTATTTTCCATACCAACAAGTAAAAATAACAAAACAACCCCCAGTGCATATTCCCACGTATTACAATGACTTCTTTCAGTCTTTGAACTGCTTAGCTCCTTCTCTTGCTGATCTATCAGGTTCTTCAAATCCCAAATGCCCAGGAATATGCATCCACTGAATGTCCATACCCTGGATAAGTTTGTCAAGTTCAACAAAGTCTTCTTTGTTGATCACCTCTTTACCTGTGCTGGTTCTCCATCCATTCTTCTTCCAACCTTTAACCCAATTAGTTATGCAATTTATAGTAAACATGCTGTCTGTATATAAAATCAATTTATGGATGTTTTGAGTCTTTGCTTGTTCACTGGCTTTGCAGGCTGCATGAATTTCTGCTCTTTGGTTTGTTTGCCTTCCAGGGAGTCTAATGCCTACATTTAAAGCATTGCCTGGCCCCCGGTACACTCCAATTCCTGCTCGGGCTCTTCTCCAGCAATTACTGGAGCAACAGCCATCTGTGTAAGCAGCTACAAAATCTCATACTTTGCACTTGGTTCTGCATTTTCATTTTCCTCTTCATCCACTGACTCGATTCACTTGTTTGCTTTCACTTAAGATTCTTTAAAATGTTAATTTTTCTGTCCTTCTGAAGCAGTAGGGTGCACAGAATTCCTGACAAGGCTGAAGTCTCATCTTCAGTAGCAAACTTCCTAAATCTAGCAGCAGGAAACCAGTCCACCTGCATTCTACATTCATTCCAGGAATGAAAAACCCCAGTCTTGCAGCCACTTCTCACTCAATATTATTTATTTCTATTCCAGTTGAAGCTGATAATTTTTGGCTCTTCCAAGACCACGTACTAGTTTGACATCATCATGATGACTCTCTATTAGTATTTTAAAACCACTTTCTTGAAACTTTCCAACATTTACTTATTTAAAGAAGATCAAAAAGGGTCCAATATTTAGAAAATTAATTTCATATCATACTTGATTCTTGAAGAAAAATATTTTAAGATTCCTGCTGTATACATTTTTAAAAAGAGAGAAATTCAAAATTGCGTTTTTTGAAAACTAAGATTATAGCTTCTATACATTGTAGAAAATTTCCAAACAAGGTCAAGAAGTCTTAAAAATACTTGAGAAAATTTCTCCACAAAGTCAGCAAGGAATGTGCCAACTTCAACTTTTTTCTAGAAGGTATTTTAAACTAAAAAATTGTGGTTTTCAAAAGGATTGTGCTCAAAACTAACCATTGGTACTGGAAAAAAAATTCCAAGGCCTACTTTTTATTTTTATTATTATTTTAATGTTGCTTTTCGGGGACTGACTGAGTGAAATTAGTGTAGGAGATTTTGAATATGTAAATATTATTTCCTGATGCAATTTTTAGCTTTATAAATGCTGGCTGCACAAGCACCAATTAGGAAAACATCACTATCCACCAAGAATGGACCCACTTCAACAACTATCAATGATGGGTTCATCCAAAAGTAACTTCACTCTGGTTGTCCATGCATAGAAGGTATTCCTAATAGCAAATGTAGTGTCATCTCCATTAGATATAAGTAGTTTGTGTAGTTACTAGCATAGAACAGTCTCTGCTCTTCTATGCTAATACAAAAATTCCTGGATATCATGATTGGAGAAGTTAATGCAAATGAGAAAACCGCTCAGTGAGACAGATTGGCACAATAATTAAAACAATGAACTCGAATGCAGTAACCACCACAGAGATAAAATTTACACCACAAAGTGTAAAATTAGGTGATGCTTCCTTATGTCATGCATAAGTTTTCCATGTGTTCTTATCAAGTGCACTTTGTAAGTAAATGGACAGATAGATGATAGAAAGAGAGTGCACATGTACACACACACTGCACACACACATATACATGCAGCACAAACTTTGAGAAAGCACTAAGATTTTTCTAGCTATTACAGTTCGGTGTTCTTTATTTGAGACTTTATTTTCTGCTTTAATTTTATGAAATCCTAAAATTGGATGGGATAAGAAGTTAAGATGTTAGGAAAAAAGCCTTGATGTATCACTCATGATAAAAGTAAAACTCTTCCCAGACAAGGAAAAACTCAAAGAATACTGTGTTAGACAGGGTTCTCTAGAGAGATAAAACCAAATTGCTGATAATTTAATATATTTATTTATAAAGATAATTAGATATCTAACAAGAAATGAACTGTTAAATCATATACAGATAAATATATAATACAAAAAATGAACAGTTATATTATAAAGCAGTACAAATGGCTCAGTGCAACTCACTTCCATGACAGAGAGTTGTGAGACACTAGCAGTCCTTCAAGTCTAGTCTGATGCCAGGTTTTTTTTCTATATCCAGAGAGAAATAGGCTATCTCAGCACAACAGCCAATCACAAGGCAGTTCACCAACTGTCAGCTAGGTCACTAACCGCCAGGCCCCAGCTCCAGAGATGTCTTAAAGGGACCTCAACTTACAGAGACACAGTTCACAGGCTATGCGTCCCACAGGTAGTGTAGCCTGTAAATTGAGGCACAGAACAAGCAAGGCAGCCACACACTGGTCCGATGATCAAAGAGCGAGAGACAATAAAGGTGAGGCTCACCGAGCCATTTATCTCTCTGCCCTTCAGTTAATCCCACTTGTGTTTATTGGCCAGGCTGGCACAATAAACTATCTCAAATACGTTAGAAGAAACCCAGCCCTACAAAAGATCTTTGCCGACCCAGTACGGGCAGAAGAACATCACTCACCAAGCATAAATGAGAGAATGCAACTTAGAACAAGCTCACCCAGAGGGCAACAAAGAGAAAACAATCCTAAGATAGCATTGGCATGAGGCTGGAAAGAAGCCAAGAATAATAAACACACACACACACACACACACACACACACACGCACAACATATGATAAGAAAGGGCGGTAGGAAAACACACAATACAAAATGCATAAGATGACATCACAGAGTCCACAGATGGAGATAATAACCCTGAATATCAATGGACTGACTCAGGTATTTAAAAATGGAGGCTAGCAGACTGGCTTAGAAAGCACAACTCATCAATCTGCTGCCTACAAGAGACACATTTCAAGATTACAGACAAAAATAGGCTGAGAATCAAAGGCTGGAGAAAGGCGTCCAAGCAAACATCAATCCAAAATAAGCAGGGGTTACAATCCTAATCTTGTATAAAATTGACCTCAAAGTGCAAATCATAAAAAGAGATAAGGAGGGACACTATATAATGCTCAAGGGAACAGTACACAAAGAACCACTAAGCATTCTAAACATTTACTCGCCAAACAAGCATTCAGTGGAATATGTCAATCAAATGCTCCAAAAGATGAAAAAAAGGAATTACAGCCTCAAAAATTATAGTAGGTGACTTCAATACACCACTCTCAGAGAAACATCGATCACTGGGAAAGAATCTCAACAAGGAGGCTAGAGACTTAAACACTACAATTAGACAATTTGTCCTGATAGGACATTTATAGAGCTTTTCATCCAAATACACAAAATTCACATTCTTTTCAACCCCACATGGCACATATTTGAATATAGACCACATGCTGGGGCATAAGTTGAATCTACATAAATTTAAGCACATTGATATCATACAGACCACTCTCTCTGAAAACTGTGCCATAAGGTTGGTAATCAACAAAAAGAAGAAGAAGAAAACAAGAGCAAACAATTGGAGGATGAATAACTCTCTATTGCAAAAGGAGTGTGTACTGGCCCAGATCAGAGATGAAATTAGGAAATTTCTACAAACAAATGAGATTGACAACATGATGTACCATAACTTTTGGGACATAGCAAAGGCAGTTATCAGAGGAAGTTTCATAGCAATACATGCACACCGGAGAAAGGAAGAGAGACCCATGATTGATATGCTGGCACAAAATTTACAACAACTAGAACAGAGTCAGCAGGATAATCTTACTAATAGCAAAAGAAAAAAATAATAAAAATCAGGGCTGAGAGTCAGGAGAGGAAAAATATGAAAACTATGGAAAAAATTAATGCTGCTAAAAGTTGGTTCTTTGAAAGGATAAGCAGAATCGACAGAACGCTGGCAAATTGAACCATAGAAAGGAGGGAACAGATTTCAATAACAAGAATGAGCGATGTAAGAGGGGACATTACAACAGACCCTAATGGAATCAAAAGGATAATTACACATTACTATGAAGGGCTGTATTCCAATGAATTCAACGACTTGGAAGACATAGACAAATGCTTGGAAAAACAAACCCTCCCTAGACTATCTCCAATGAATGTCAAGAATCTCAACAGACCCATAGCAATAGAAGAACTAGATAAGGTTATCAGGGGATTACCAACAAAAAAATCCCCTGGACCAGATGGCTTCACAGGAGAATTCTACCAAGTATTCATGGAAGAAATGACACGAATCCTACATAAATTCTTCCAGAATGTAGAAAGAGACGGCAAACTCCTGAATTCCTTCTATGAAGCTAGTATAACTCTGATACCAAATCTGGGCAAGGATACCACAAGAATTGAGAACTACAGACCAATATTCCTAATGAACATTGATGCAAAATCCTTTAAAAAATACTGACCAATAGAATACAAAAGTATATAAAACAAATAATTCACCATGGCCAAGTGGGATTAATATGGGATGCAGGGATGGCTCAACATACCAAAGACCATTAGTATCATTCACCACATTGACATGAAAAACTATAAAAACCAAATTCTAATATCAATAGATGTAGAAAAAGCATTCGACAATATCCAACACCAATTCCTGTTTAAGACACTCGAGAAGATAGGAATGGAAGGAAAGATAGGAAAATTTCTCAGGAAAATACAAGCTAGATATGAAAAATCAACAGCCAACGTGGTAGTCAATGGAGAGAAAACAAACACAATCCCATTGAAAAAGGGGACCAGACAAAAATGCCCCTTGCCCCTACTCTTATTTAACATCATACTGGAGGTTTTAGCTCACATCATAAGGCAAAAAAAGGCATCCAATGTATTTTCCTGGGGAAGTAAGAGATGAACCTGTCATAAATTGCAGACGATATTATTTTATATATGGAAAATCCAAAAGCTCCACAAGTTGAGTACTGGAAGCAATAGGGGAATATGGCAGAGTGGCAGGATGCCAGATTAACAAACAGAAGTTCATTGGACTGCTTTACACATTGGATAAGACCACAGGAGAGGAAATAAAAAAGGTGGTGCCCTTGTATAGGTCTTTAGTCTTTTTTGTTAAATATATTCCTAGGTATTTCATTTTGTTCTTGGCTACTGTGAAGGGTACTTCCTTCTTAATCCCCTCTTCCATGTTCCTGTCCGATGTGTATAGAAAACCTACC
>NW_022107407.1:1451489-1455977 GCF_000313985.2 Echinops telfairi
AATATAAGATACAATAATAATTTATAAATTATTAAGGGTGCATGGGGGAGAGGGGAGGAGGAAGAGAAGGGGAGGGGGGAAAAAAGGAAAATGAGCTGATTCCTGGAACCCAAGAGGCAAGCGAATTTTGGGAATAATGAGGGCAACAAATAGATGTGTTTTATACAATTGATCTATGTATTGTGATGAATTGTATGAGCCCCAATAAATTGATTTAAAAGAAAAATAAAGTGGTGCCCTTCACAATAGCAAAGTAAAAATTGAAATATCTAGGGATATACCTGACTAAAAGAACAAAATATCTATATGAGGAAAACTGCAGAACGCTATTACAAGAAACCAAGAGTGACCTCAACAAAGGGAAGGATATCCCATGCTTTGGATTGGAAGACTCAATAGAGTAAAGATGTCAGTTCTGCCCAAGTTACTATATAAGTTTAATCCCAATAACATTACACTCATCTTTCTTCAAAGAAATGGAAAAACTGATGACCAACTTCATGTGAAGAGGGAAGAAACCCAGAATTAGCACAGAACTTCTCAAGATGAAAGACACAGTGGGAGAGTTTACTTTACCTGATGTTAGCACATATTATACAGCCACAGTGGTCAAAACTGCATGGTATTGGTGTAATGAGAGATACTCAGAGCAATGGAAAAGAACTAAAAACCCAGGAATAAAAGCATCATCATACAGACAACTGATTTTTGATAAGGGTCCCAAAAATATCAAATGGGAAGCAGATGCCCTCTTCAACAAGTGGTGCTGGAACAAATGGATATCTACCTGCAGAGAAATGAAGCAGGACCATTATCTCACTCCATGCACAAGAATAAACTCAAGGTGGATCACAGACCTTGAGGTAAAATCCAAAAATCTTAGGGCCATCAATGAGGTATTTGGGACCAACCTGAGAACTTTGGCACAGGGAATATATAGGCTATCAGAAGTTGGGACGGACACAAACACAGAGGTTGTACAAATTTACAAGTGGGATATACTGAAGATAAAAAACTGTGTACATCAAAAGAATTCACTGAGAGTAATAAGAGAGCCAACTTACTGGGAAAACATCTTTACCCATGACACATCAGGCAAAGGTCTTATTACTAAAATCTACAATGCTCTGCTAGCTTCCCAAAAGAAAAGAAACTAATTGCCCATTGAGGAGGTGGGCAAAGGACCTGAACAGAAATTTTACAGGAGCAGAAATCTGAATGGCCAATAAACATATGAGAAAATGTTCCTGATCATCAGCCATAAGAGAAATGCAAGTTAAAACAACTATAAGATAAAACCTAACACCTTCAGAGATAGCCCAATTCAAAAAAATCAGAAAGCAACTAGTGTTGGAGGGGCTGTGGGGAGACAAGAATCCTCATCCACTGTGGTGGCCCTGTAGGTATTTAAAGGCACTATGGAAATTGATTTGGCGATATCTAAAACAGTTGGAAATCAAGTTACCTTAGGCCCCACAGTCCCCTTACTGGGCATATACCCAGAAGAGGCAAGAAACAAACCATGGCCAGACATCTGTGCTCCAATATAAATCGCCGCACAGTTCACAACTGCAAGAAGTTGGAACCAACCCAAATTTCTACCAATAGATGAATGGTTTGAAAAACTGGTACATACATACAATGGATTACTTTGCATCTCTGCAAAGCAGTGATAAATGTATGAAACACACCGCCACATGGGAAAAACTGGAGGAAATTATGCTAAATGAAGTACGCCAAGCACAAAAGGACAAGTACAATATGAGTCCACTGAGGTGAGCTTAATAAAAATGCAAAGGCAGCAAAGGGAAAAAGCTACTGTATGCAAACATTTCTGAGATGAGGTCCAGGTACTATGCCAGGGGTCAGACCAAACCCAGGGGTACATATGGTAGCCAACTAAAAACGAGGGAGTAAAAAGTGAAAGAAAAAAAAAAGAAATGGGTAGTGGGGGAACAGGGCACTAACCCACCCACGGGGACAGTATGTTTATTTCTCCACAGGGAAAGAGTGACTAGACTTCAACGTGGTGTTCCAAGGTGTGGATGCAACATACCAGCATGGAGTAGGAAACGAGTAGAGAGGTCTGAGGAGTCAGCCCCAATCCCAACTATGTGGACACCTGCCCCTCTCCCCCAGAAGAACTTATTTCAGAGGACAGCATTGAAGCTGCAGCTCAGGGAGAGGGACACATCTGATCAGAGCACAGGGGAGCAAATGAAGGGGGAGGAAGAGAGAGTGGAGCACATCCTTGCCCACCAATCCTTGAGGACAATATGCCTTCTCAGAGCAGCCAATCCACAGAGAAAACCATATGGGCAGTCCCACTATAAGACACCGCATCCCTCACTGACCCATAGCCCTACAGGGGACAAGACTGGAGGAACATTGTAGGAATTGATTCTGATCTGACCCCACCACACTGAGGCAAAACACTAAGGGCCTGCAATTAAACAGCAAGGGGAATGCTAAAAATAGACTTTAGGGCCAGCGTGTGGCACCCCATCAGACTCCACCGAATAAACCTTGAACTATTTATAGGCTTTTCTTTTTTTTTTTTTTGTCGCTGATTGTTTTTGTTGTTGTTGTTTTGTTTTCTTTTGTTGCTTTGTTTTTGTGCATGTTATTATCTCTGTAGGTCTGTCCAAATAACATATGTTGGATGAACAATCTGGAGGGGAAAACATCTGGACCAATGGTTTCTGAGGGGACATGGAGGAGGGGGAGGTAGGGACAAAGGAAGTGGTGGTAACAAATCCAGAGACAAAGGTGCAACAAGTTATCCAAAATCAGTGGTAGGAGGGTATAAGAGGCCTGGTAGGGCATGATCAAGGGTAATATAACCGAGAGGAATTACTGAAACCTAAATGAAGACTGAGTATGATAGTAGGACAAGAGGAAAGTACAAAGAAATAGAGGAAAAAACCAGGAGGCAAAGGGCATTTATAGAAGTCTAAATAAAGGCAAGTACATCTATAAATATATTTATATATGAGGATGGGGAAATAGATCTATGTGCATATATTTATAGGTTTAGTATTAAGGTAGTAGATGGACATTGGGCCTCCACTCAAGTACTCCCTCAATGCCAGAATACTTTGTTCCATTAAATTGGCATTCCATGATGCTCACCTTCCCGACATGATCACTGAAGACAAAGTGTGTGCATAAGCAAATATGGTGAAGAAAGCTGATGGTGCCCAGCTATCAAAAGATACAGTGTCTAGGGTTTTAAAGACTTGAGGGTAAAAAAGTGGCCATCTAGCTGAGAAGCAACAAAGCCCACATGGTAGAAGCACACCAGTCTGCTTGATCACGAGGTGCTAAGGGATCAGGTATCAGGCATCAAAGAACAAGAAATCAAATCATTGTGACTGAGCGGGAGTACAGATTGGGGTCCCAAGACCCATCAGTAGGCAACTGGGCATCCGCTTACAGAAGGGTTGCGGAGACTAGATGAACCAGTCATGATACAGTGTAGCAACAATGAAACATACAACTTTCCTCTAGTTCCTAAAGGCTTCCTCCCCCCACCCCCACTATCATGATCCGAATTCTACCTTACAAATCTGGCTAGACCAGAGAATATACATTTGTACAGATAGGAACTGGAAACACAGGGGATCCAGGACAGATGATCCTTTCAGGACCAGTGATGAAAGTGGCGATACCGGCAGAGAGAGGGAGGTTGGTTGGAAAGGGGGAACTGATTACAAGGATCTACATATAACGTCTTCCCTGGAGGATGGACAACAGAAAAGTGGGTCAAGGGAGATGTTGGACAGTGTAAGGCATGACAAAATAACAATAATTTATAAATTATCAAGGGTTCATGAGGGAGGGGAAGTGGGGAGGGAGGGGAAAAATGAGGAGCTGATACCAAGGGATCACTTAGAAAGCAAATGTTTTGAGAATGATAATGGCAACAAATGTACAAATGAGCTTGACACAATGGATTGTGATAAGAGTTGTATGAGCCCCCCAATAAAAGGATTAAAAAAAAAAGGAATCTGTTTTACTGATGGACACTTTATCATGCAGTTGTAAAACTATCTCTTTTTTTTTAAATAATCATTTTATTAGGGGCTCATACAACTCATCACAATCTGTACATATGTCATCTGTGTCAAGCACTTTACTACATATGTTGACTTCATCATTCTTACGACACCCGCTTTCCACTTGAGCTCCTGGTGTCAGCTCATTTTCCCCCTCCCTCCCCCCACCCTCTCCCCCCGATAATTTATTATTATTTTATCATATCTTACCCCATCTAACATCTCCCTCACCCACTTCTCCACTGTCCGTTCCCCAGGGAGGAGGCCACATGTAGACATTGTCCTCTGTTCCCCCTTTCTCCCTTTCTTTCCCTACTCCCTCCTGCCATTGCCACTCTCTCCACTGGTCCTGGGGGGTTCATCTGTGCTGGGTTCACTGTATTTCCAGTTCCTATCTGTGCCAGTGCACCTCCTCCGGTCCAGCCGGATA
>NW_022107407.1:1456611-1459507 GCF_000313985.2 Echinops telfairi
GTGGGTTTTGTTGTCTCTCAGCTAGATGGTGCTTGTTTATCTTCAGGTCTTTAAGGCTTCAGGTGCTATATCTTTTGGTAGCTGAGCACCATCAACTTTCTTCACCATATCTTCTTGTGCAACCATTGTTTTCAGCGATCATACCAGGTAGGTGAGCATCTCAGACTGCCAAATTGTTAGAACAAAGTGTTCTTGTGTTGGGGGAGTACACTATCTTTTGAAGCCTCATTGCAGTTAGATATGATTACATGCTCAAGTTCTGGCCAATCAGATGTAGGCATGTGTACATATGGACTTCTAGGTTCTATATTAAAAAGGGAAGGACACCACTTATTGTCTTCTAATGGTCTTGTTATGTTGACTTCAAAAGTTTAAAAAATGGAGGAAGTATCATCTATAATCCAGAATCAAAGGAACATCAGCAGTGATATATATATATATATACACATATACATACATACATACATATATACATACATACATACATACATACATACATATATATATATATACATACATATATATAAATTCACATCAAGAGAATGGCTAACACAGTTATAGATGTGGGCAAGGCCAGTCTAGTTCCATGTCTGTGGATCAGATAGTAAGTTGGATGTTCTTCCTGATTCCAATAGTTTTGGGGTCTGGTGAACCCCAAATCAGCAAGAAACCAACAGGTTGGTAACAGTGAGATGGATAAGTGCAAAATGATGGCTCCTAGGATCAGCAAGCAATATGGCAATTCATTGGTTCAAGTCCAAACACCCAGAGGTCAAATGACAAGTCAGATACAGGATCTAAATACCGCAAAAAGCAAGCAAGCCTTCCCACAGCTGTCTCATATAGTGGGTCACACCCTCAAGGAAATTTCCTTTCAATTGTATCAGAATTGTAACCTGAACAATGGAACTGCATTCTACGCTAAACTTTTTACGTCTTATTTGCTGCTCATAGCAGATTTCTATATGGAATAGAGTACATATAATGCAGGAATATGGCCATAGTTCCAAACTACTGATAATTCTGACCCAGCCATATTGGAACAAAATCTGTCTATCAGAGGTGAGTATGACCACCCTGTCTTCCTTCAAATGCTTGATGGTGGCATTAATATCTGCAATATCTCTGGGAATGTATTCCTGCGTTAGGTTTATTATTTTCCTAGGTAGAGGTACTGTTGATAACTTCAATTAGCGTTTTACTAAGATAACAGCCCTTACAACACATTATCAGGACCTAGAGTGGGTTCTGGCAGTTGCTGAGTATGCTTGTTCCAGTTATGCATCCTAGAATTGAGGAAATCACTGTAGGGTGGGTTCAGGGACATACTGAACCTATTTTTAATAACTTGACCTACATGTGTTTCAACCCTGAATTGTGGCCAGTGATATTTTGAGTCTTATGGAATGAATGTCCATTCAGAGAACAAACAAAAAAACAAACCCCTGTCCATTGCCATTGAGTTGATATTGACTCATCACACCCCCTATAGTTCTTCCAAGCTTGTAAAACTTTACAGCAGCAGATTGCCTCAATTTTCTCCCTCAGAGATACTAGTATATTTGAACTACTGACCTTTTTGTCAGTGGTTCAACACTTACCTCACAGCACCACCAGGGCCCTTGATACAGTGTCAGTGTCCATTAATCTTTGAATAGTGTGATATTTCCTCTTCATTAATTAACAGACACTCTTGTAAACCATCCAAGATTTCTTTGGGAAAGTCAGGGGGAAAGACTGACTGCATACATTTTTGATGGCATAGAGGGGTCCTTTTGCAAGGGGACCTTGTATTCCCATCATTCAATGGGTTGTGGGTCTATAAATGGACTTGAGTCTTAGAATTGTTTGAGTGATCAAGACTCTGTATTCTGGGATTTAATTTGAGATGCATTTATTTCATCTAGAATTCTTCCCTTTGTATTGTTCAAGGAAATATTTAGTAGGTTTCCCATCTAGTTGTCCTAGGGACAACTCTGCCTAAATACACAACACCATAAGTTCATAAGTAGACAACACGAAAGGTATAGTTTATTACATTTATTATGATCCTTGTCAGTTACTTGGCTCCTGTCACTATCAGATTCAATCAGTCCCATTGTAGTTAAGTGTCTTTATCCATCTAGAGACGTTTCCAATGTCAATCTGACTTACATAAAATAGTAATCGGAGGATTACTATTAATTCAAGGATAGTTGGGTTTCTTTACAAAGTTGTTCCTTACTACTATGGTTAAAAATGTGTGTCCTATAGGGAGTCTATGTGTCTAACTAGATAAATCTAATTTCCTGAGGCCTTTAGGTACATTTTTCTACAGTAAACGAAGGCAAGTCTGGTACTTTGACTTGATTTATTGAAGGACACTGCAAGCCATACTTCAGTGAACCAACCAAATACATGGATAAATCCTTTTATAACCTATCTGACTGAAGAACTGGATGAAGAATCTAGGCTTAGTAGGTACATATCAATAAACTCAGACTGATACAACCGTATGTCCTTTGCATCATTATCCCACACTCTCAATAGACATTCCCACACATGTTCTCCAAGTTTATGTTTGTACATAAGAAAAAAGTCAAGCCCTTATTTTCATCTCTTTCCATTACCATTTTATCTAATGTAAGTAGTACTAACTAACCAGTTTCCTTATACTTATCCTGAAAAAATTACCAACAAAATTGTCAAACACACAAACACTAAACCCTTGTGAGTTAGTTAATTGTGCCAGCCTGGCCGATAAACACATGTGGGGCTAATTGAAAGGCGGAGGGATAAATGGGTAGTGAGCCTCGCCTTTTTAGTTCTCGGGTCTCTTGTTTTGTGATGGTTGCACCGGGTGCAGCTGCCTTAGCAGTTCCCTGCTTCGGCTTGCAAGATTGACTTCCTACAAGAC
>NW_022107407.1:1462077-1466345 GCF_000313985.2 Echinops telfairi
TACATGTCTTTATCTAGACCTCTATAAATGCCCTTTTCCTCCCAGCTCTTTCCTCTATTTCCCTTGACTTTCCTCCTGTCCCACTATCATGCCAACAGACTGGATTGGAAAACACTCTTAAAGGCCCACAAATGATCCTTGAACTAACTACAAGCTTTTCTTTCTTGTTGTGTTTTGTTTTTATTTTTCAGTGGTTTGTTGTTGTTGTTTTGTTACAGATGCTCATTTCTTGATAGCAGAACATTATCAAGAGAGGAAAGGAGGTGTGTTTTCACTTCACTTTCAGGAAATGAGTCTACCAGGTATATATGTCTTGTGAGGATCTCCTTTGAGCAAGTAATGTGGACTCTGAGTTCTGTAAAGTTACATCCTCAGAAACTCACCAGGTGTTACTATGAGTCAGCATTTATATATTAGCAGCGTTTTTTTGCATTTCCTGACTGTTTTCCCCTGAACAGTTAATAAAAATGTTATCCTCTAATAACGCAGCATTCTGTTATGCTCACCTTTCCAACACCAATCACTGAAGACAAAATGAGTGCATAAGTAAATGTTGTGAAGAAAGCTGATGTTGTCTGGCTATCTGGGGTTTTAAAGGGTTGAAGATAAACAAGTGGCCATCTAGCTCAGAAGCAGCAATGCCCACATGGAATAAGCACATCAGCCTGTGTGATCATCAGGTGTAAATGGGATCATGTATCAGGCATCAAGACCCAGAACGAAAAATCATATCAAGGTGAATGAGGGGGGAGTGCAGAGTGGAGACCCAAAGGCCATCTGTAAACACTTTGGACATCTCCTTACAGAAGGCTCACAAGGAAGAGACAAGCCAGTCAGAGTGCAGTACAGCACCAACAAAACATAGAACTTTCCTCTAGTTCTTGAATGCTTTCTCACCCCCACTACCATGAACCCAATTCTACCCTACAAATCTGGTTTGACGATAGCATGTATACTGGTACATACAAGAGCTCGAAACATAGGGAACCCAGGACAGATAAACCTCTCAGGACCAATAATGAGAGTAGCAATACTAGGAGGGTAAGGGAAAGGAGGAGGGAGCAAGAGGGATCCAATCACAATGATCTACATATAAACCCCTCCCAGGGGGGATGAACACAGAAAAATGGGTGAAGGGAGACAGCGATTGGTGTAAGACATGAGAAAAAAAAAAAGATAAATTATCAAGGGTTCTTGAGGGAGGGAGGTTGGGGGAGGGGAAAATGAGCTGCTATCAAGGGCTCCAGTAGAAAGAAAATATTTTGAAAATAATGATGGCAACATATGTTCAAATGCGTTTGACATAATGGATGTATATACGGATTGTGATCAGAGTTGTTAAAGCCCCCAATAAAATGAATTTATATATATATATAATTGTAATTATATAAAATTAAATAAATATATATATTCCTGACAAAATCTGAGTCATTTAAATTCTTTTTCCTGAGGACTTGGAATTGGAGCTCAGAGAAATGAAGGTGATTTTTGTGAGATACAGGGTGATAATATTCCAGCTACTGAATTGGAGAGAAGCCCGGATACCAGTTGTGCAGA
Organism: Echinops telfairi; assembly: GCF_000313985.2. Taxonomy (NCBI): domain Eukaryota; kingdom Metazoa; phylum Chordata; class Mammalia; order Afrosoricida; family Tenrecidae; genus Echinops; species Echinops telfairi. The sequence goes on from NW_022107407.1 coordinate 1,463,635, forward strand.
CAAAATCTGAAAGACAGAAGGGTGTATTCAAAACCTGAGAGTATTTCTATTTCTGCTTCCAGTAACTCCTGACTCCCAGCAGTATTTCTGCAATGTGGTTCCATAATATATCATTTTTTATCATAATGAAACCTGTTTTGCTTAAGCTAGTGTGAATTGGTTTCACTTAATTTGCAGACAAGTGATCTTTGCAGGGAACTTAATATGAACATTTTTTGTAGGATGCACAGTCTAAAGGAATGTTATGCCATTATTTTCAAATAATAAGACTAGATCACATTTATATCCAAGGACTTTCCTGTTTTCTGCCTTTGCCAGGTCTGGCTCACAATGAAAGCATCAAAAATGATGACATAACAACTGAGAGTGTTTATTGACTATTTACATTGACATCGACATCAAACCAGTTGCTATCCAATTGACAGTTTCATGATGTACCAATTTATATCAGAGTAGAATTTTGTTCTATAGAGTTTTCAATGGCTATTTTTTCAAAGTAGATCCCAGGCCTTTTTCCCAATGCATTTCTGGGTGGACTCAAAACTAATCTTTCAGGTCATAGCTGAATGTGTTAAAATTATTTACATCACTCAGGGTCTTCAACATTATAGACCCCTAAGTATGAATAAGTAGCGACATAAGAATTAAATGCTTAGGTCAATGGTGGCAACTCACCATCAGCTTTGCAAGAGAAAGATGAGACAATCTACTTCTGTAAAGATTACAGCCTTGGAAACTCCCTAAGCCCCAAATCAACCAAACTGACTGCCATCCAGTCAATACTGACTCATAGTGAAAATGGGGGTCAGAGTAGAATTGCCTGGTGGGTTTCTGAGATTGTAACTCTAATGAGAGTAGAACAGCTCATCTTACTCCCATGGAGCAGCTGTTTCTTTCTAATTGCTGACCTGGTTAGCAGCCCAATGTGTAGCTTGCTACACCACCAGGACTCTTTATGGTACAGTTGAACTTTGTCCTATAGGGTTGCTATGAGTTATGATAGACTTGTTATTAATGTTGGTTCTTTGGAATAACCTGATGTTTTTTGGTGAAAAATCACCAGATTGGAAAATGGAGAACACACACTAAGAAAAAGTTGGCCAGATCACAGAAGGATTGAGGATTTACAGTGGGGAATGAAATACTGCCTTCCAATGTGTACTTATCTAGTAACTCACCAATCGCACTCAGTTTGTGTCTCTCCTATTGATGACTACATTTCAAATGCTACTCTTGGACATGAACTATTTCACTTATTGTTGAATATGGGAATAAGGAGTCTGCATAAGAATAGGGAGCAGAACTTTTCTGTTTTCATGATGACTTAACTTTGTTCGCTGCTTAATGCAAACCCATCGATGGAAACATACATGACTTTAAATGTTAATGACTCATGTGATGCTTATAATATAAATAGGTGGCTGAATAGCAGCAGGGCCTCAGGCTTTTTGGTACCTCTCTACACCTCTATTCACCTTACTCCACAAGGTCCCCAAGGGGTAAAAGGAGGGGGTAGGAGTACCTCACATCTTGGATTTTTGAGTTCCTATGGCCAATGGCAAGCAGATAAATATGCATAATTCGAATTAACATGTTTTATTGGTCATTCACGGGTTTTAAAAAATGATGATGATTATTCTGTCATAGATGCACACTGAAAGTTCTTCATATGCAATACATTGCTTGTCATGAAGTGTGAAATACTACAGGGAGTACAAACATTTTCAGATTTCACAGAGATAACATTAATGCTGGGCACAAACCTTTGTTAGTCTGTTGAGTCAAAATATGAGGTTACTTGACTTAAAATTAATTTGGTTTTCATGGTAAGAAATTGATGGTACTTTGCATCGTTTTTTAAAAAAACGCTATTTGGTCTCTTTTGGCTAATTAGTAGGGCCATCCAAATGCCACCATGTTGTTGTTGTTAGGTGCCATCAAGTTGGTTCTGACTGACAGCATGCTCTATACTACAAATTGAACAGTCTAGTCCTGGAAAAATGCTCTCAATTATTCCAATGTGTGGGGCAGTTACCACATACACTGTGTCAATCTATCTCCTAAGGATCTTTCTTCTCCTTCTCCTCCTCCTCCTCCACCTCCTCCTCCTCCTCCTTCTTCTTCTTCTTCGGCTAACCCATCACTTTACCAACCATGATGGCCTTACTAGTCCTTCCTGATAACAGGTCCAAGTTATGTAAAGTATAGTTCCACTCTATAAAGCATTCTGGTTGTACTTTTTCAAATGCAGATTTGTTTGTTTTTCTGGCAATCTAGAGTATATTCTTCATTAAAACCATCATTCAGACTCATCTATTTTTTTTAGGTCTTTCTTGTTCATTGTTCCTTCCTAGCTTTTGAGAGCATATGAGGATATTGAAAATTCCATGGGTTGTGCCAGGGACATCTTCAGAGTAATATATTTGCTTCTGAATAAACACTTTTCAATTTTTATTTATTTATTGATCAATAATTAACATATCATACATTTCAATGGTTCGATCGCATCAAGAAGGGCTTCACAGTCACCATCAAAATCAATGTTGTAGTTTTTTTTCCCCTCCTTTATTTTACACATTGATGCTGACTCTACATTTCTCTCTCCCACTGGCTCCATAGCCCCAGGTGAGTTAGTTAATTGTGCCAGCCTGGCCGATAATCACATGTGGTGCTGGTTGAAAGGCGGAGGGATAAATGGGTGGTGAAGCCTC
>NW_022107407.1:1468128-1481829 GCF_000313985.2 Echinops telfairi
AGGACTTTGTGGACTGGTGTTGGGTTAATGGGTTAATGTTGGACTTGTGGGCTTGGGCAGCATTGGGTTGGGATGTTTTCGTGATGCACTTTTTCTTTACATAAAACTCTCTCTTATACATGAGTCGCTGTGGATTTGTTTCTCCAAAGTACCTAGACTAATACACCAGGTAACCATAAATCTCATTATTATCTTCATATTTTCATCCATCCTGGTCTTTCATAGATGCTCTTTGAAGTCTTCAAATCAGCTCTTTTGTTTAATAATTTCTTCCTTTCATTTTAGCTTCTCTGCTTTCTAGAACAAGGAATAAAACCTCAGCTTCTCTGTTATCTAGTGCATGTAATAAAGTCACAACTAGCAAAAAAAGTCACTACAAGCATTCAGTTTAATCTTTCTCTTTTTATTTTTTGGCTATCTTTTTAATGAACTTTTGGTTTGTTTATGTATGATGTTTTGATATCATTCCATAACTTCTCTGGTCTTCTGTCATTAGCATTTAAATCACAAAATCTGTTGAGGTGGGTTCTAAATTTAGGTGGAATTACTACTCAAGGTAGTAATTTTGTACTCATGGACATATTTAAGTTTTTCAAATCTTCAATTGGAATTTGCATCTGAACACTTAAGATTGTCTGTTTAGTTGGGCCCTGCCTTGAGTATATCTTTCATCATCTCCTTACACAGATGTAGTTAATTGGTGTCCTGTGTATTCCATCTGGCATAATCCATCTGTACATTCACCATTCATGTTATTGAAAAATGGCATTAGCAATTTTTTTGTCTTACAAAATTCTGCTATGTGATCATCAGCACAATTTTTATCACTAATGTCATGTTTTCCTATTGCTGATCCTTCTTTACCAACTTCTTTGGTGGAAAACTGATGAAACTTGTGATTAAGGTACATTGATAATTAGTGCAGATTGTAATATAAAAATTGTAAACATCATCAATACCTTCATCTGTGTAAAATTGAGTAGTACACATATTAGCTTGTCTTCCAAGTGTTGTTGTTAGTTGCTACTGAGTCATTTACAGTTCATAACAACCCTAAGAACAACAAAATGACTCACTGCCCGGTTCTTCATCATATCATAATTGTTATTATGCTTAAGCTTATTATATAGACATTGTGCCAATCCAGCTCATTGAGGGTCTATGGGTATTATCAGTGTTGTACTTCAGAATAGATCTTGAGATGTTCTTTTTAACAATGAATGCAATATAATTCCTCTTCAACTTGTCATTTATGGAAGAGGAGACTACATTATTATCTGATTAAAAATAGCCAATACCTAACAATCTATTTCAGGTCATTAATGCCTTTAATCTTCATGTGTTCCATTTCATTTTAATGACTTCTAATTTTCCACATCCCATAATCTGATTATTAATGGACACTTGAAACTGTTTCTTCACATTTTGCTTCATAAAATATCATGAAATGAAGATCCTGAAAGCCATCCACATCATTAAGATTAACTGTACTTTGAGGAGGTAGCTCTCCTTCAGTCAAATTTTTTGAGTGCCTTCAAACCTAAAGTGTTAATTTTGACACTATATCATGAGATATTTCACCTATACTCATAAAGTTTTCATGGACCTTTTCCTCCCTCAAAAGTGTATTGCCAGGCCTTTCTTCCTATTGAATCTTAATTTAAAAGCTCCACTAAAATCTGTCCACAATGGGTGACCCTGCAGACATTTGAAATACCAGTATCATACCATCCAGCATCATAGAAACATGCAAGCTGCCACAGTAGATGTGACATTTGGGTTTTATGTCAACTTGTCTAGGCCAGGATCCATACATCAGGTTCATCTCACAGTGGGTAGAGTGGGTCCCTCAATCCATTCTGTAACAATAGCCCAGCTCCAGAATGCATATTAGAATAGACATACTCAGCAACTGGTAGAACCCCTATATTAGATCCCTGAAATATGAAATAAGGGCCATTATGGTAGAAGAAGTCAAGTGAAAGCCATTTGCACTCCTAGTGCCTAGGAAAACAGTAAACCAAAAGCAATATCATATTCCTAGAGAAATTGTAGAATTAACACCATTTCCCACCACATACCCATTTAACTTGCCTTTTTGACCTGTGCAAAAAAATAGATGGCTTTTAGCAAATGACAATAGATGGTTCATGTATGTAAATCAGATGTCAACCTGGAAGCTTTTCCTGATGTGGCTGATGAAGTAGGAAACAGGGAAACAAACCAGGAACCGGTAAATCATTAAACTGGTGGGAGCTATTTCAGGTCATTAATGCCTTTTGTCTTCATGTTTTCCATTTCATTTTAATGACTTCTAATTTTCTGCATTCCATAATCTGATTATCAATGGACACTCACAACTGTTTCTTCACATTTTGCTTCATGAAATGAATCATAACTATCGCTTTCTCTCATGCTATCGAGTTGATGCTGACTCATAGAAACCTACAGGACAGGGTAGAACTACCCCCTGTGAATTTTTGAGATTGTAACTATGGGATTAGAAAGCCTCATCTTTCTCCTTGGAGAGGAAGGTGGTTTTGAACTGCTGACCTTGCAGTTAGCAGCCCAACACTTAACCACTATGTCACTAGGGCTCCTGTGGATGAATCTAAGGTTAATAAATCAGGCTCATGACTGCCAAGCCAAATGAATTCAAGATTAGCAGGCAATATGGCAGGCTATTGGCATAAATCCAAGGAACCATAAGTTGATGCAACAGATGTTGGATCCACCAAAGCAAGAAGAGAGGCAAACTTTCCCATAGAGTCTGCTTTAAATAGATTAGGTTACATCCCCAAAGAAACCTTCTTTCTATTGAAGCAATGCCTGCAAAAGGAGGCTGTACTCCTTCCTAGTCCTTTTACAACTCCATAGCTGCTCACAGTAGATTCACTCATGGAGTTACCTACATTGTTTTAGATTACATCATAAAACATGCACAAGGCCTCCACTGCCAAACTAAAAGAATGTTGAACCAGTAAAGTTGACTCAAAATCTGTCACAGTTGACCCCTTGTCAACTTGGCACCTGTACACATCTCCATAAACAGCACATAGTCTCCAAACAACAATAAATAATAGTCATACTTGTTCCAGACATGATATAAATAACATGTGTGCAACCCAAAACATGCTAAACTCATTTACACTTTCCATTTCACAAGTGAACAAACCAAAAATATTTGATGCATACATGCAAAGGAAATTCTCATAACAGTTACAGTCTTTGTTTTTGCAACTGATCTTCTGGCCAAAACTAGTATTTAGAACTACCTTTCCCACCACCTGTTCTGTATTAAGTCTGCCCTCAGGAAGTACTGACTGCTTTGCTTATTTCTCCCTTTCTACAGGGTAGCATATTATTTCACGTTGGAAGGTTTTGGAACTTTTTCCATGCTTCAGGAGTCAAAGCAAATATCTACTTTTCTGCCTTTAACAATTGCAGCTTTGTGAACACCTACACCTGAATCCTATAATCCATCCAACACCATCACCAACATATTAAGGTTTGTAAGTCAGCCACTTCATGCCTTTGTCTTCCCTCATTTTGGATTTTCAATTTCTAAACTGCCTATTTCTGAGGAGGCAAGCCTGTTCTTTGATGTGAAGAATCTTCCTTCCAGTTAAATCTAAAGCAAGCCATTCATCAAGTCTGGTTCTGGTCAACTCAGTCCTAGCCATTCCAAGCTGGTTCAATGTATGTTATAGCAAGTTAATGAGTCTCCGACATATTCATAGGCTGGAAAGGTAGCTAGATTAGGGATAGACGGGATTGTCTCCACTGAATTCCTATGCTAGGTTTGTGGCTCTGCCACAATAAAAGGGTTGGAAAGAAATCAGGCACATTAATTAGGCACCTATGGGGAATTCCAGAACAAAGCATTCACCAACTAAGGCCACCTAGGCAGGTGAAGCTAAACCTGGCCACAACCTTGACACATGACATCACACAGGTGTGCCAATAAGGTTGGCCAACACCATCAACTACGCCCCACCCCCAAGTGGGGGTAGGAGGGGATAAATACCAGACTGAGGGCAAGCCACTCGCTTTTGTTGGGGTGTTCTCTTGCAGGTCAGAGGGCAGGATTTCTCCTGCTTGTGCCCACTCACCCCTCTAGGGATTTCCTGCTCTTTGCTCCACATTCTGGTTCCATGCATTTGTGACTATCTACAGTCACAAACTTCCTCACCACCCAACTGCTCCCCACCCCCACCCCTGCCGTATGGCCTTGAATGTTTTCCAGAGAATGCCCATATACTGTCTGAAACAGTAATGCCTGAAACTTCCCTTTCCCTCAAAAAAGTTACTTCAATTTACAAAAGTGCTTCTGCTGCATGAAAACTTTCAGCATTACAAAGCAAGAACCAAGGTAAACCACCCCCAGAGACATAATAGGCTCAGGTTCTGAATAACTCTTTAAACATCAGAACAGCCAGCCAACTCTTATCTCTCTGCTAGTCCCTGTGAACCAATGAACCAAGTCCATGATGGCTGAAGGCAAGAGGCTTGCAAGTTTTTTTTTCTAAAAATTATTTAATATTCACTTATATCACATTATGTTAATAACAGTGTGTTAGTGTGGGTAGACTAGAGAAATAAATTCATAGACACTCATATATGTGTAATAGAGAACTTTATATCATAGGGTAATTGTTTAAGAAAACATCCCAGCGCAGTTGAGATCAAGTACATAAGTCTGATATTAGCCCATATGTCAGATACCAGTTTATAAGTTCATCTTGAGACTCATGCAACACATGCAGTGATACTGAGTGCAGGAAGATGATAGGCCAGTAGGTGGAAAGTCTAGTGGATTGCGTGACAGTGGAAGCATCTTAGCACTGGTGTGGGTCTCCACGTGGCTACTCCATCTCCAAGGCTCTGACTGCATCTGTAGCTCCATGTGTTTTGTCAGCAGGAAGGCCAAGTAGAGAGAGTCTCCTGCCTCCAGGGAGGAGGAATACACATGAAGGCCTCATTGACTATAGCCTGATTCATAGTGATCTTATCCACAACAGGAGGATAAACTGTCTGACCTTATACCATCTCACAATTTTTCTTTTGTTTGAGTCCATCAATGTAGCCACTGTGTCAACACATCATGCTGAGCACCCTCCTTTTTCATTTTCATTGCCTCTCTACCCTACCAAGCAAGATATCCTTATACAGAAACTGGGCTCTCCTGAAAACATGTCCTAAATATGTGATACAAAATTCTTGCCATTCTTGCTTCTAAAGAGCATTCTGGCTGTACTTCTTCCAAGACAGATTTGTTTGCTCTCCTTGTAGTTGAATGGCACTTTCAATATTCTTCACCAGCATTATAATCCAAACACACCAACTCTTCAATCATCCTTATTCAATGTACAACTTTCATATGGAGGCAACTCAAAATCCCATGGCTTGGGTAAGGCAGACCTTCATCCTCAAAGCAACCTCCTTGCTTTTTATATGTTTAAAACAGTCTTGTGCACCAGATTTGGCCAATGCAATATGTCCATTAATGTCTTCAATTATTACTTTCACGAGAGTTGATTGTGGATCTAAGCAAGACAAAATCTTTCATTTATCCTGATGTTGTCTATTGTTCCAGTTGTAAGGATTTTGGTATTCTTTACACTGAGTTGTAATATTTACTGAAGGCTACAATTCTTTTTTTCTCATATATAAGTTCAGGTTGAAGCTGAAGAAAATGGAAACAAGTCCAAGAGAGCTAAAATAGGAACTGAAGTGTATTTCACCTGAATTATGAGATAACAAGTGTAAGAAATGATATATTTTGAAAACTCCTGTTTAACAAAAATCAGTGTAATGATAGATTCAGATAAATTTTATATGCCCTACCTTGTGAAAATTGCTTATATTGTACCTACCACAGGTGAAGTTATGGAGGACATATTAACCAGCAAGAGTAAATACATTATGTTTTTGGCTGTAGTTTAAACTGTTTCAAGTCAGTTCAGTCATGGACAATGAAGTAAACTGGAAGAGCCACACATTTAAAAAATCTGGACAATCAGTAACAAAAACCAAAATGGAAAAAAAAATTACAAGTGAATTCCCTAGAACAGGAAACCTTAAAGAGGCACAGTGAATCCTATAGGAGTCTGATTTGGGAGAATGAATTATTGATAAAACTGCAGAGAGTGACACATGTTAAAAATGGCTGCCATTTTTTAGCCAAAGGTCAATGTAGGTAAGGGATTTAGTTGTATAATGTTGTATAATGTACACTGCCTTAAGAGGCAGTGCAGGGTTGAAACTCATACTTCTTCCCTTTCCAGTTATCACTGGGCAATAAAAATACTCTTATTAGAGACATCCAGAAAAATCCTAACCTAGGTTGGCAGGCTACCCAGACCCTCAACAACAAAGACATGAGACTCCAAATGAAGTAGATATAGACTATAATCCTGGAATCTCTGATATTCTGAGGAAAGGATAGAGAAGTGGATCAAATACTGCCTGGGAGAAGAAGCTGAAAAAAAATGACAAAAATGAGAAACAGAATGGTGGTCTATTATAGTGCAATCATCTGATTTTTCTAAATAGTGTTTCATTGGGGCAGAATCCTGATAATAAGCTCTGCTCACCCAGGACCACACAAGTGCCCAACTAGTGGCTGGTGACCAGAGAAGTATGATCTTCCTCTTGTTTCCTACACATTCCTGAACACCAGAATGTGGCCTATCTCCGCTCTCACCCACCTGACAGCTGGTGGCAGCACTTCTCCCACTCCCCACGCAGACCCTCCTTTGCTTGAGGTTTCAATTGTGCCCTCACTGATTGAGGGCTGGGTTGATACCACCCTACAGTTTGTAGACACACATTCCACCTCCTCAGGCAAGTCGAACACAAAATGTTGGACAGGTGCTTGCCCTTGTCACCCCATGAGTAGTCAGGAACTCCTTCCATTGCTAAGCATCCTGAAGCTAGTGGTCCTCTGATCCAGGAGGAACTTCTGGAACCAAATACTCTGGTGCACTCTCTTGCCCTGCAGGAACTCCTTCAAGGACCAGCACCCTGAAATCAGTGACTGCCTTAGCCAACAGGAATTCTTTCTAGGACCAAGTTACCTGACAACAATTAACCTTTAGGATAGTAGGAACTCTGGGCTGGATTAGAGCTCCATCCTGCGCACCCCTTTGACTTCCTTAACTGGCAGATTATGCTGACCCACACTGAATTCCCTGGCCTCTGCCCTCTTCTTGACCAGAAGGAGCACTGCCAGGGTCCCCTCTCCTCTCCTCCAATTTTCTTCTCTGTTTTCCTTTTCATTTCTTTTTTCTACTTATTCTTCTGGTTTATTTTTACTTTCTTATTTTGTTTCTCTTTTCTATTTATTTTCCTTTCTTTTCTTAGATGGTCTCCCTTGTCACACTCACTAGTTTTGTTTTTGTTTGCCATTTGCTCATTTTCCTCCTTTTCTTTCCTTATTGTCTTTCTTTTTTTTTGGTCCCACCCAGCAGGAGGCAGAAATTGTGCTCACAATGTGCAGATATAGCCACAAATCTTGGAATCTCACCCTCTGAGCAAGAACCACCACTTATTCACCCTCCAGTTTACCAATGATAGATGATGATAAGCAACCCTAGCCAAACCCATCCTTAACTGGTGTACACAAACTGTGAACAGATATCTACACACACTCCTATTATCTCTCATATCCATCATGAGACAAGTGGTGAGCACCTAAGGACACTAACATACAATCATCATTAAATATGAATACACACCACCACAATATCTCAAACAAAATAGACTGTTTCACTTCAGAAACAAGATAGTGGCTCAAAACAGTGACCCGAATATAGAACAAGGAAACCATTTTGAGGAATAAATGGCATTGGATCTACTTGATAGGGAAATCAAAAGAATGAAATGTTGGTACCTTTAAACCTATTGAGAGAAAGATCAAAGAGACTGCAGATAAAATCAAGAAAATGCAGGCAAAACTAGAAGAATTCAGGAAATCCTTACAGCAAACTGGAATAATATATGAAAAATTATTAGCTATATAAAATAGAAAATATAAATCCCCAAAATTAATATAAAGCTTTTAGAATTAGATAAGACATTGAAGGGGCAATACAGTAGAATTAAATGTATAGAAGAGAGAATTAGTGAGATTGAAGGTAAACCTCTCAATACGACTACAATACTAATACTAATACAATGTGCTCGAGGAATAATTAGAAAAAAGATGATTGTTAAAATAAGTGTTACTATCTAAAATTATTATTTATGCATGTTTCAAGTTCCACAACAGGAAGAGACCCCCCTGGGGGAAAAACACAGTGAAAAGAAGAGATAAAATCCATCCAAGAAACTTAATGAGCCCCAAGCAAGATAAAACACAAAAGAAAATCACCAAGGTATAGCACAGTCAAAATTTCCAAACTCCAAAACAGAAAATTCCCGAGATCAGCTTTCAAAAATGAAAATTCAACTACAGGGGAAACTAATAATCTCTGAGGTCACAGCAAAAATTAAGCAGACAAAAGGCAGGGGGTTGACATAAATAAAAAGGCTTGAAGATAAACAAGTGGCCATCCAGCTGAGAAGCAACAAAGCCCACATGGAAGAAACACACCTGCCTGTGTGATCATAAGGTGTCAATGGGATCAGGTATCAGGCATCAAACACGCAGAACAAAAATCATATCATTGTGAATGAGGGGGAGTGTGGAGTGGAGACTCAAAGCCCATCTGTAGGCAATTGGACATCCCCTTAAAGAAGGGTTGCAGAGAGCAGATGAGCCAGGCATGGTGCAGTATAACTCTGATGAAACATACAACTTTTCTCTACTTCTTGAATGCTTCCTCCTCCCCTCCTATCATGACCCCAATTCTACCTTACAAATCTGGCTAGATCAGAGGATGTACACTTGTACAGATCAGAGCTGGAAACACAGGGAATCCAGGAAGGTAAACCCCTCAGGACCAATAATGAGAGTAGTGATACCAGGAGGGTAAGGGAAAGGTTGGGGGGAAAAGGGGAAACTGATCACAATGATCTAATCACCCCCTCCCTGGGGAATGGACAACAGAAAAGTGGGTGAAGGGAGAAGTCAGTCAGTGTAAGACATGAAAAAACAATAATAATTTATAAATTAACAAGGGTCCATGAGGGCAGGAGGGGGGGGGGAGGGGGAGGGAAAATGCAAAGCTGGTAACAAGGACTCAAGTAGAAAAAATTTTTTGAAAATTATGATGGCAACAAATGTACAAATGTGCTTGACACGATTAATATACATATGGATTGTGGTAAGAGTTGTATGAGTCCAAAATAAAATGATTACAAAAAAGACTCTGAAGGAGAAAAATATCCACTTAAAATTATATATCTATCAAAATTGTCTCATATATGATGATAAAATTAAGACATTTCAACATAAACATAAATTGAAGACTTTGTGAAAACTAGGTCAACTTTACAAGAGATACTAAACAGAGAACCAATAATGAGACACAACAACTCAAGATGAATGACACATGACATCACAGGGAAATGAATCCAGATAAAGAATTTTTGAAAAGAAAATAAAGATACAAAACAGAAATTATGGAAGTAATCACAAGGAAAATTAATAAACATTCTCAAAACAACAAAAAACAAATTTATAAAGAACCAATAAACACCAAAAGAACAGCATCTTAGGAAGTAAAAAGAAAATACATATGCAAAATAATTTAGCACAGAAAATTATGCAAAATAAATCAACTCCACACAAAAAGAGCACAAAAAAATGACAGTAGTAAATTAAAATCCATTAATATAAATGGATTAATTGCACCAGTCTAGAGACAGAGTAGCAGAATGGACAAGAAAACATAGTCCTTCAAATTTTCCATATAAGAGACACATCTTAGACTCAAATATAAAAGATAAGCAAAAAAACTAAGTATGGAAAAATATCAAGCAAGCAGCAAATAAAAATAGAAATATTAATCTTTGATAAAAAAAATCACTACAGAATGGGCTCTGGGAAGTACAGAACTCACTGTGAGATGAAATTGAGCTAGAATTCATTAATAAATTGACTTCCACATGCCTCAGCTCTGACTGATAAATCACAATCACATTTGAGGTTTTTCCTGGAATTAGGGGCAATCGAGAGCTAGTATCCAGAAGTCCCTGAAAAGTCTGATTATTTCCTTTTCCCTAGTGGACAATTCATTTTCACAGAAGGCCATAGATCCTTTGGTAAAGTTTGGAGGAAGATTAATATTATAAATTTCTAGCAGTGGAGTGGAATCCTTCCTCAAGTAGACCTGGCTTCACTATTATTGAAAGAGCTGTGGGTCTATAGCTCGTTCACATCTAGGAATTGATGGAAAGTCTATGGTTCTCTATTCTGGTGATTAGCATTAGACTGCTATTCACTTGATCTAGAATTCCTCTAGTCTATTTCACTCCTAAGGACAGTCCTCCTAACCAATCAACACCATAAATCCAGTGAGTCAGACTATTCTATTTTAACTCTATCAATTCCAATAGCCACACCCAATTTTCTTTGTAGGTTACATCTTACTTGGCTTCTATCACCATGGAGTTAAATCACCCCAATTTTAGTTAGGTTTCTTAATTCAATTAGGGCAGCTCCCATGATCAAATCTAACTTGCATAAGATAGCTATCACAACAGACTTCAACTATACTGAGGCTCCCTTCAAAATTTGTTCTTCACTATTGTAAAAAGTGTGTCCTTTAGGAACTCCACATGTGAGTCTGTGTGTCTAACCTGATAAATTCCCTCTTACAGGCTGATTTTCCGCAGCCTTTGTATACCTTATTTTACAGTTTTCTATGGTAGGCCTGGCCCTTCATTCAACTTGATTCAGCGTAGGCCACTGCATAATCCACACTTCAGTGAACCATCACATCCATTCTAACCTCTCAAGCTGAACAATTGAACGAAGATTCTGCTTATTATTGGGTCCATGTCAATGGATTCAGACTCAGTGAAACTCAAAGCACTGCCAATGATCAATTATGACTCATATCAACACTTTAGGACAGTGTATAACTGCCTCTGAATTTCTGAGACTGTAATGCTTTATGGAAGCAGAAAGCCTCATTTTAGTCCACTTAATTTATTTTTAATTACACTCTTTAAATGGTGTGGGTACAATAGATAGAACATTAGATCTGTAAGCGTTCTCAGATTTCATGCTGAATGTCAGGGTTTGCCATTTATTTTCAGCTCCTGAGCAGACTGTGATCAATTGCTTGAAGCTGTATAGAACATGCTATTGAGTGGAATTTAGAAGGAGTTGAGTAATATATTGGCTGAATAGAAGGAGCACTATGATTATCTGCCAGAGGTGTAGCACCTATCTGACATCTTTAAAACTATCTTTTGGTCTGGAGACCGAAGGGACAGTATCTGAATTATTGTAGGTCTCTGAGCTCCTTTGCAGTGGGAATTAAATGATATAATGCAATCAAGGGCTTGGCACATAGTTATTAATCAACAAACCTTGCTTTTCTTTTCATTTTCTGACTTATACTTTAACCAATATTTGTTGAGTTCAGCTTTTTTCAGCATTGCTCTATATAATCAGGGGAATATGATATGCAAAACACTGTATTTACTTGTTAGGAGCCAGGTTTAAAAGAGACATCACACATTGAATTGTGAAGAGTCCATTGTAATTTATAGTAAAATGCTGTTTTGTGATTCTGAATGCATTTTCTTGCTGTTAAAAGGAAACACAAAGTCAGGAAAAGATTTGTGAAGGCAGTAAGGTCTTAAGTAAAGCACATATGTAATCATTATATTTTTAATAAGCTGACCATTTCAAAGGAGATAGACAGATCTCTCAAATTAATTCCCTGAATGAATTCAAGGCCCATCAATTCTATTTCCACAACTGATAACCACATTTCAATTTCTAGCTTATATTAACAAGTTAGTGCAATTAATATTACAATATAGTTGCTATGGGCATCACATGTCTTGCTTATTAAAGTTAACTCATAAAAATTGGAGTGCCAATGTCCTAAAATTACAAATACTGTGCAAGAGCCAAGTTCTCATACAAATAATCTTTTCTGGTAATGTTCTGTTGCTGAAATGTCTTAGAGGTAAAAAACTATGCTAAATCAGAAGTTTAAGCCATTTCATCATTCAGCTGCTTCAATTCCTTCCCCTGTAAACACAAATATTTTCATTCCTGGAGCTAAAATAAGTCTTTGAACTTTGTAGTCTTTGATCAGAGGATTATTTATTCTAAAAGCATGCTTGTTTTTATGATTAAAATAAGTCATAATGTGCATGTTTCATGATTTGATAAGAACTCTGGAGCAGGCAGTAAAGTATCAATGGTTTGAGTCTTTTAATAGATGGGGAGGCTAGTCCCTTAAGAATCTGGGATTGTAATAGAAATCCCAGGATTAATAGATTTATACATTAACTCCTAATCCCAACCTGCTTTGCATACAGAGATATTCTAGGGAAACATTGTAATCCTATATAGGGTTTCTGAGGCAGTAAATCTTTACTGTATCGTGTAGCCACATCTTACTCCCATGGAGTGGCTTCTGGGTTTGAACTGTAGACCTGACACTGACAACAAGATTCCTGTCTGAGAGTATATGTATGCATATGTGTGTGTGTGTGTGTGTGTGTGTATACACATACTGTCTTGGGCTAATTATCTAGAGATGTAAAACCAGTCACACACACACACACACACAAACACACACACACACACACACACACACACACAAATTTATATCCAAAAATGACAGATCAGTGGTTCTCAACCTTCCTAATGCCATGACCCTTTAATACATTTCTTCATGTTTTGGTGATCCCCCAATGATAAAATTAATTTCATTGCTACTTCATAACTGTAATTTTGCTACTTTTATGCATTGGGCATCCCCTGTGAGAGAGTTGTTTGACCCCCAAAGGGGTTTTGACCCACAGGTTGAGAACCACTGACTTAGATGGTTGTAGGAGCAGGCAACTATCAGTCCAAGTAGGTTCCCAGTCCCCTGGTCAGGTGTTAGGCTTGTTGTTGCACAGGAAATGAATCCAAGGTAAGCAAGTTAGGTGAGAGGTTGCTGATATCATTCAGGACCAACAGACAATATGGTAGAGCACTGATGAGCCAACTGCAATATCTGGATTCAACAAAGATCAAGCAAGCTTTCCCACAGTGTCAACTTATATAGGAAACAGGATACACCACCAAGGAAACTTAATTGAATCAGAGTTTTTATCTCAGTAAGAATATTATCCTTTAGACCATTATCTATGGTCTTTACAGTACATATATACTCGATGCACCAGGACATGGATGTAGACCATATCACTAATCTCCACACTTGCTTATTTGAAATTTATTCTAGTGTTATATCTCAATGGAAACTATCAAGGAATTTGAGAAGGTGATTACAATATGCAAACTAGGCTTAGTTGAATTTTAGTTTATCTCAGAACAAACATAATCTACTTCTCCCTTTATAAGCAATATCTTATAACATCAGCTTCAGATGATTGGCAAGACAAGTAACTGCCATTATATTCTTGTTATTCCATTATGTATTCAGGGAATCTTCAATATGCTACCATTTGACACAATCTAATGTATTAGTCTAGGTCCTTTAGAGAAACAAATCCACAGCAACTCATGTATAAGAGAGTTTTATGTAAAGAAAGTGTGCATCACGAAAACATCCCAACCCA
>NW_022107407.1:1482751-1495511 GCF_000313985.2 Echinops telfairi
CATTTTATTGGGGGCTCATACAACTCTTATCACAATCCATCCATCCATCCATTGTGTCAAGCACATTTGTACATTTGTTGCCATCATAATTTTCAAAATGTTTTCTTTCTACTTGAGCCTTTGCTATCAACTCCTCATTTCCCCCTTTCTCCTCCACCCTCCCTCCCTCCCTCTCTCATGAACCCTTGATAATTTGTAAATTACTATTATTTTTTCATGTCTTACACTGTCCGATGTCTCCCTTCACCCACTTTTCTATTGTCCATCCCTGAGGGAGGGGGTGGTATGTAGATCATTGTGATCGGTTCCCCTTTGCTCCCCCAACCTTTCCCTTACCCTCCTGGTACCACTACTCTCATTATTGGTCCTGAGGGCTTTATCTGTCCTGGATTCCCTGCATTTCCAGCTCTTATCTGTACCAGTGTACAATATCTGGTCTAGCCGGATTTATAAGGTAGAATTGAGACCATAATAGTGACCTGTAGGCAACTGGACATCACCTTACAGAAGGGTCGTGGGGAGGAGATGAGCCAGTCAGGGTGCAGGGTAGCAACAATGAAACATAGAACTTTCCTCTAGTTCTTTAATGCTTCCTACCTGGACATCTTTCTGATAATTAATCAAAATTCAATTATATGACCCTTCCAGCCATATTCCTTTATGTGATATATAATAATTCTGGATTTCATACACTTGTGACTGTAAGCCCATTTTGGAGGACATTATCTGCTAACAAACAGTAATGGGATGAAATTGAGTTCTGACCTTTGTAGAGGGTGTGAATTGGATCACACTCTGTTTAATGGTTACTGTTTTTTATAATGGATATAAGGAATTATATGCTACAGCTGAGAGGAAAAATAAAATTACCTCTGAAATGGCCTGGGGAAAATCTTGGCTGATTATGACTAAAAGGAGGTCAATGCCTACAGGAAACATCTTGCCATAAGTATAAGGTTATATATGCATAAATAAGAAACAGTCTATTGGTGGAGACTTACTACATTTAGGTGAAATTTTATTGCACCATTTAACTTCCACCACACGACCTTTCCCATGCATAAATCTAATAATGTGGGTGAAGATATGGATAGGATTCTCCTGTGAGTAATTGTGAACAGGATTCCCTGCGATGTCATTCTGCTGTGTATAAAAAGAGTTCATAGAGAAGCACAGAATATGATCACATCACCATCAAGAGCCAGGAGTGGATTATTCCTGCCTGACACTAAGATTTTTGGAGTGAACTGCACCCACCACAATGTGAGATACTTACTTGAAATTTTATAAATTCTGTAGGACCCTGCAGAAATTTACAGAACCTAGAGACATGAGGGGAATATATTCAAGGAGAATTGTGGGGTGGGGTGAGGGGATGGAATGGGGCAGACTGTCATTTTTCAAAAGTAGAATTTGGGGGAATTTTTCAAACTCCAACTCCGTGGAGATTAGTTTGGTATTAATTCCTACAAAAGAATTGTTACCACAACAATTCCCATTGGAATATATTGCACAGACTTCAGGTTCTTTAAGAAAATATTGGTGATTTTTTGTAATTTGTGTTTAACCCTCTCCTGAAGAAAGGACATCTCAGCTATGATTTTCGTCCTCTGAACATAGTCTATTGACTGGTTCTCCTTCCATCCTTTGTAGTGTCACTACTGATTCTACTTACATTATCAGTATTCATCAAATTTATTATGATTTATGGTGATTCCATGCATTTTAGAATATAACTGTACTTCATAGAGTTTTGGTGGTACATCATAGAAATGAATTTATGGAAGTATATCATCATTCTTCTCTGTTGAGATACTTGGTGAATTTGACCCTCTAATTACAGTTAGTATCTGTGTGCTTAATCTTTTGTGTGACTTATCCAGATGTTGGTTTTTTGCTTTGTTTGCCTTCCATATTAATAGAAAAAATACACAATACAATTATCACTTAAAATTAGAATGCAAACATCAAAGAAAGTTAAAGGAATTTAAGATCACATGGAGTATTTTCTCTCAAGTTGACCTTCAGTGACTTTTTTTTTCAATTTTAACTTGAACTTTCATATGAGTAATTGATGGTCTGTTTTATAGCATAAGTTGAAACTGAATAAAATTAAAACAATCTCATGAGAGCCAAAATACAACTTAGAGTAACACACCATCTGAATTGAGAGATCATATGAAGAACCGATTTGGCGTCATGAATACTGATGAATGAGTTCCAGATGAATTTTGAAATAGCATGAAGGACATAATAAAAACAGAACATGGTAATTCAGAAGACAAGAAAAAGAGAAATGACCAAAATGGACATCAGAAAAGACTGGGTATTACTTGTGAAGATGAAATAGTTAAAGCTAATGATAAAATAAAAGAGCTGAACATAAATTTTCAAAAGCTAGCTTAAGAATAAAAACTAAAGTAGTGTAATGTAATGTGCAAAGATTAGAGCTAACAAATTAAATTGGAAGAATGTAATTCGCATTTCTCAATCTGAAAGAATTGATAAAAAAGTCAAATTTCAATATGAAACATTGAAGGAGTCTATGGACAAAATGTAAATAATGCAGGAAGCATCAAATAAGATAAAAATCTTCACAGCACCAGTATACCAAAAATAATTGATCAACTATTTCAACCAGTAACATAAACAAGAGTCGATGGCATTAAAGAGAGCCATCCAAGTTACACTGAAGACGTTAGTGAAAAATAAGGCCACATGAATTTACAGAATATAATCGTAAAGTTTCAATATATAAATTTAACTGTAAGTGTTCCTTCATCTATTCCAAACATTTGTAAGACAGTTACCTGCCCAATATTTGTTCCCATTCTAAAGAAGGGGATCCAACAGAAATCCAACATGTGATTTTATTGAACAAAATCATTAATATAACACCCAAACACATTATGAGTCAATCCCAACTCATGACTGAATAGGACAGAGTAAAATTGGTATTATATGTAAGTAACATTTGACTGATGATGGTTCAAATATAACTATAACAGTATATCCACAGAGGTGCCAGACATTTAAGAAGCATTCAGAGAAAATGAGAAGAAGCTGATGGTGCCTGGCAATCAAAAGATATAGCATCTGGGATCTTAAAGCTTGAAGATAAACAAGCAGCCATCTAACTCAGAAGCAACAAAGTCCACATGGAAGAAACACACCAGCCTGTGTGACCACAAGGAGTCAAAGGGATAAGGGATCAGGCATCAAGGAACAAAAAATCATATCATTGTGAATGAGGGGGGTGCAGAGTTCTCTTGAACCTTCAACATTTGACAGCATCCTAGTGCATTAACATTTATATTAGTGTCTCAAGCCCTCTTCTTTTTTAACAATGAAGATTGTGTCATCTATAAATCACAGATTGTCAATGAGATAATTATAATGCCTCATTCTTCTTAGATGTTAGAAATACAAACCAAACTAATAATGAGATATCATCACACTGCAGCATTAATAGTGAGGCTCAACACACACACACACACACACACACACACACACACAAATGAAAGCAACAAATGTTGGCAGAGGCATATAGATATTGAAATTTTAAAATGGTACAACGACTGTGGAAATCAATCTGGAACTTTCTTAATATTTAGAGAACATTTGGTATATTTTCCAAAAGTCCAAATATTTGGTATATATTCTAGAGAAATAAGAGCCAAGACATACTGTGATGAAAAGCAATGGAATTGGACATATCTGACTTCCTTTGGCTTTTCTATTGCCACAAGGCAGTGGTCAAACACGCCTCCAGGGTTCATCATTTTTACTTATTCTGATACCAACCATTTCTCCCACACTATCTATGCTGGGTTCAAAAATTCATTTCAATAGCCACAGAAAACTCACAGATGATACAGTTAATGTGTTTATTAGTATTGTTTTTTTACTTAATAGGTTACCACAAGTCAGGCTCAGCAAACAGTCATTGGTGTCCTTAGCCATCAGCCCAAACTCTCTCCTATTCTTATCCTCTCATCTACACTGACCCTTGGCCATTGCCTCTATGAGCCAGGAAGCTGGCCCACCTGTTGCTCAGTCTCACAGTTTCATTTTCTGTGGCCATATGAGAAGGAGGAACCCAATAATCTCAGCACTGCTCCCCTGGGTCTTTGTGCCATAGTCTCTGATACATCTGGTCTTGGCAGCCTCCACCACTTCAGACAAAGATCTTGGAAATGCTGTTTCAATAGTCCTTAATTTTTTTCTTCATGGCCAAGATAGCTCTAATCCTCTGAGGAAATGGCTTTGATTGAGGTGTGTTTCTCCTTTAGCAGACCATACCCCCAAGGAAAATGAAGGACAGTGTCTTAAGTCACACCCTCTAGTAAAGTATGAAAGATGCCCCCAAGTAAACAAAGGGTCTAGCTTGGCACACGTCCTGCACTAAGGTAGAGCCTAAAGATGCTCCCAGGGAAAAGGGTGTGACATCATTCATAAATGATACTAAATACAAAAACAAAAAAATCCCTCATTGCCCTCTAGTTGATTCTGACTCATAGTAACCCTACAGGACAGGATAAAACTACTCCTGTGATTTTCTGAGAGTGTAACTCTGTATGATAATAGAAAGTTCTGTCTTTCATTGTGCATTGGCTGGTGGTTCTGAACTGTTGACCTTGAAGCAATCAATGCACAACCACTATGCCATCTTGTCCATTAGTATAGCAGACTACACTCTCCAAAATGGGATTGTAGCCATAGTCATATAGAGTTATAATTTATTGTATAAGGAATGATGTCTAGGAGAGCCATATTAATTGATTACAACTCAGGTATATGCACACTCATAGTCTACTCATTATAATATCTAAACTGGAAACAACCTAAAGTCCCAGTACTGGGAGAATAGACAAACAAATTATAGTATATACACATGTCAGAGTATTCCACAACATTAAGAATAATGATGAATTTATGAAACACCTCATAACATAGATAAATATAGAAGACATTATGCTGAGTGAAACAAGTCAATCACAAAATCATAAATGTGGTATGAGAACGCTAATATAACAAGTCAAGAAAAAGTTTTCATGTTACAAGAAGCATTATGGTAACAGGAGTATGAGGAAAGGGAGAGTTAAACACTAACTATAGAGTGGACATACACTTACTTTGGTGAAGGAAAATTCAATAGAAAATAAAAGGAGGGTCAGGAAAACATAATGGACTCAAAAAAGACACTGGAGGAGTAAAAGGGACAAACAGAGGTAAAGGGAGATAATAGAGGTAAGATGGGTATATACAGTGAACCCTCGTTTATCGCGGTTAATCGGTTCTAGACCCTACCGTGATAAACGAAATTCTGCGAAGTAGGATTCCTTATTTGTAAATCAAATATTTTCGTAGTTAGAGCATAGAGGACATGAAAAAACACCTTTTAGTCACCATTACACTCATATTACCCAATCTATTAAACGAAAAAGGTAAAATACAGTAAAACATTTTGGACGTTACAATTATCATTTATTATGTATTATATTATTTATGGCATCAGGCGTGTACAGTATGAGCCAATCAGTGGCAGTAATGACAGAGCATGCGCTGTTACGCAAAAACCGCGATAGAGTGAAGCCGCGGAAGTCGAAGTGCGAAGTGGCGAGGGTTCACTGTATAGTTTTTTGGTGATTTTTTTCCCCCCGATATTTGCCTCAGGATCTACCTTGGTTTCTATGATTAGCTATCTGAAGTAAACCATCTGTCTCTGGAATTGCACTTCCTGTTGTATTCTCTCATATCTATCTATCTATCTATCTATCTATCTATCTATCTATCTATCTATCTTTGTCTATCTGTTATCTAGTTACCAGTCAGATCTCATCTACTTTCTGTATTATAGAACTTTATACAAATTTTATTTTTGTTTTGTTTTGATCACGGGATTTGTCACTTTTCAGCTAGTGTTTATTCCTTAAAAATAAAAGTTCATGAACATTTCATTTGGTTAAGGTCATACACTTGGAAAACTCTCACATGAAGAGTGATATCTATTGAATGGAATGGTACAAAATAGGCTTTTAACTTTATTCAAATATTTTAAATTCAATTAAAACACAAACACCAAAAATAGCATCACCACCACTAACCTATATTTACTCTGGCCAAGGATAAACTGTACAAATAAGGTTTTATTGCCCCAAATTTAAAGATGGGGAATTGAGGATTTTGAAAGTTAAGCAACTTAACTCTAGTGCTAAAGGAGCAACGCTAAAAGCACTGAGAAAATTTATAATATGAAGAAAAATAAATAAATGGCAAAACAGGATATTCTGGAAAGAAATAAAGAGACTTCAGGAAAATTGAATGGCAATTTCTAGTGAAAATTCACTTTATTCCTTTTTGTTTTTTTCATAAGGTAAGCGAATAAAATGAAACCAAACTCATTGCCATTGAGTTGATTCTGACTCATAGCACCCTATATGACAGTGAATTGAAGCATAGTGAAACCAACTTTCATTGGAGTAATTTATAAAGGAAGTAGTATTTCAACTGAACTTTAAGGGTAGGTAGGACACCATTAGAAGGAGCACAAGATGATTTTGTTATATAAAAGCTAAATGCCATATTTGCATGAAGAAGAATAAAGAGAATTGTTACAAATTTATTAACATTGATTACCACATCAAAAAATAATAAGTTCAGCTCTAAATCCCAAAGTGACTACCTACATATAGTCTCTTTCTTAAAAAAAAAAGATGTATTGCTTTATTTCCCTTTGCTACTGTAAATCATTTGCTTGAAAGATGACAGATCAAGCTCTTTGAACTTTGGAAAATAGTATATCAGTAGAATTCAATTACATTATTTCACTAGAAAGAAGTTATACCATGGCTTCAAGTTGAAAGGTTTTTGTTTTTAATGATTGTTTTATTTTTATATTATGCTACATATTGAATGTTCATAGTGGAATGAAAGGCACTTAAGGCAGAAAGGAAGATGACTAGGACCAGTTCAGAAAGTATCTAAGGAATTTGAACTGTATTCAAGAGTGCTAGGGAAGTGATGGAGCTACTGAGTCATTCAAGAAGCCCAAGCAAGAGAGTGAAGAATGGATGAAAATGGAAGAAAATATTAGAGAAAGAAGGACAAGTTAAAAGGATGTTGCTTTAACATAGTATAAGAACAATGGAACATTAAACTGAGGAAATGGAGGTTAAAACAGACAGGAACAATTATTATTCATGAATTAGAACAGACTAAAGGTAATTAATTTTGGTGAGCGATAAAAAAGAACCCCAGGGACTTCCAGGAAGATGGTGACTGAGTGACACATACCAGAGGTACGCTGCAGAAATCAACCTAGGAGAGTGACTAAGAGGGAAATTCAACACTGCTGGATTGCAGGAGGAGTTTTATAAAGATAAGTAGGCCCAGATCCACACGGTTTTGAGGGGCTGGGGGATTTTAGCTTAGCACAGTGGAGGCTGGCTATGGTTTGATCATAGCCCTGCACTGCCTTGCCCAGAGTCAGGATCATTTGGAGCCAGCGCAGGGACTTAATCTCAACACAGCTACAGCTTGCTACCACCTCAGGCCAGGGATTAGACACTTGCAGCCACATGGGCAAGGATCAGGGCTCAACTATATTGTTACTTTTGTTTCTCTCTCTTCTCTCTATCCGCCCACAGTCTCAGCAGGCTTAGTTTTTAATTTTTTTCTCTCTCCTCTTTGTCTCTTCCTTGTTCTCTCACACACCACTGCTAACCTCCAGATCACTCCCCTTAGCCTAGGAAATTTAAGCCTGTGCACCACCCAGTAAGGTGAGTTCCACACTGTGCAGCATAGCCTGAGGTTAGGGAAAGCAAAGCTGACCTCAACCAGAAGATACTCCACCCAACTTCTTACAGGGAAATTCCTGCCTGTGTGGCTGCGGGAGCTCCTAGTTTTCCTCTGTTGTCACTTGTGACTGAGGGAACTTGCTCCTGCCTACCTTAGTGCCTCCCACGACCTAAGGCAGCTCCGCCAATGGTCGGAACATTCCAAGCTACTGCAGGAACCTCAGCCCAACCTCCTCAGTGATCTGCCTGGCCAGGAAAATTCCACAAACCATTCTTAGTTTTCTATACCAAAGCAGGCAACCTCACCCTTCTGGGTCACTCCCCTTGACAGTGAAGCCACAGGAGGATAAAGTGTCAGGCTAATAGCATAGGGAAATTAGCTGTAGGCAGTTCGAAGAAGCATTCCTAGGAGTCTCCCAGAAAGAGTCAGGGCTCTTCGACTCCCTGGAAAATGGAACCTGGCTCCTCTAAAGTAACGCAATACAAACAGCCTGCAGCCATAACAACCTCAATGAAAAAAACAGGATAAACAAAAGGCAATGGCAGAAGATGTCCTAAACCTAACGACATGCATAGAAGAAACAGACATTAAGTTCCCACAAAAAGAAATTTTCTGAATGCTGCTTGGACTCATACAGGATATGAGGGAAATAATACAGAAAGGATGGAATGATAGAGAAGATAAAGTCTATAGACCAAAGGGAAATACACGAGCATAGGGAGGAAAAAACAAACAAACAAGTAGCAGACTCAGACTTTGAGAATCGACTGGAGGAAGCAGAGAATTGTACCAGTGACTTTGATGACAACCAAGCAGACTTTAACAAATGTGAACAAAAATCTAATAAGATTATCAGAGAAGCTGAAGAAAACTAAGAGCTATGTCTGATGCTATGAAGAGGCACAATATCAGAATAATTGGATTACCAGAGGAATACACACAAAAAAAGTCATCTGCAACAATTCTGAGATAATTCTTGGAGGAAAACTTCCCCAGCTTAATGAGTGAAAACCAGGCAACCATTCTGGAGGCTGAAAGAACACCAGCTAGACTGAGTCTCAAGAAGAAGTCACCAAGGCACATAAGAGTTAAACTATCCAACTTTGAGGAAAAGGAGAAAATCATTAGAGCAGTTATGGAAAAACAAGCAATCACTATAAAGGTTCCCAAATAAGAATATGCTCAGACCTATATGCAGAAACTATAAAGAAGTGGAGAGAGTGGAGTATCATATTTCAAAAATCGAACGAAAACAACTCAAACCCAAGAATACTCTACCCAGCCAAATTATCTATCAAGATAGATGGATAAGTAAGTGTAGTCCCAGACAAGAAAAACTAAAAGAATACATTAGAGTAAACCCAGCCCTACAAAAGATCTTTGCCGGCCCAGTATGAGCAGGATAACAACACTCACCAAGCATAAATAAGAGACTGCCCTCACCCAGAGGGCAACAAAGAGAAAACAGACCCCAAGATAGCATTGGCTTAGGGATGGAAAGAAGTCAAGAATGATACACACACACATGCACAACACACTAATAAGAAAGGAAAGTAAGAACACATGAAACACAAAAGGTATAAGATGATATCACAGAGTTCACAGATGGAGATAATAACCCTGAATATCAATGAACTGAACTCGGGCATTAAAAGACAGGCAAGCAGAGTAGCTTAGAATACACAACCCATCAATCTGTTGCCTACAGGAGACACATCTCAAGACTGCAGACAAAAATAGGCTGAGAATCAAAGGCTGGAGAAAAACATAAAACAGCAATTCAAAAAAAGGAGGGGTTGCAATCCTAATCAGTTAAAATTGACCTCAAAGTGCAAACCATAAAAAGAGATAAGGAGGGACACTATGTAATGCTCAAGGGAACGGTAGACAAAGAACCACTAAGCATTGTAAACATATAGTAACCGAATAAGAGACCGGCTGAACATGTCATTCAAACCTTCGAAAAGATGGAAAAAGAAATCACCGCTTCAACAATTATAGTGGGTGATTTCAATACCCCACTCTCTGAGAAAGATAGATCACAGGGAAAGAAACTCAACAAGGAGGCTAGAGATCTAAATACTGAAATTAGACAATTTGACCTGATAGATATTTACAGAGCTGTTCATCCAAATAAAAAAAAAAACCACATTCTTTTCAAGCCCACTTGGCACATATTTAAAGATACGCGACATGCTGGGGCACAGCAAAATCTACATAAATTTAAGCACATTGATATCATACAGACCTCTCTCTCTAACAACTGTGCCATAAGGCTGGAAATCAACAAAAGGAAGACGAAGAAAACAAGAGCAAACAACTGGAGAATGAATAATTCCCTATTGCAAAAGGAGTGTATACTGGCCCAGATCAGAGATGAAATTAGGAAATTTCTACAGACCAATGAGAATGAGAACACAACATTCCAAAACGTATGGGACATAGCAAAGGCAGTTATCAGGTGAAGTTTCATAGCAATACATGCACCATTGTAAAAGGAAGAGAGACCAATGTTTCATATGCTGGCACAAAATTGACAACAACTAGAGCAGAGTCAGAAGGACAATCCTACTAATAACAAAAGAAAAGAAATTTTAAAAATCAGGGCTGAGATTCGGAAAAGGCAAAATCAGAAAACTGTGGGGAAAATTCTGCTAAAAGTTGGTTCTTTGAAAGGATAAACAGAATCAACAAAACGCTGGCAAACCTAACCAAAGAAAGGAGGGAACAAAGTTTAATAACAAGAATGAGGGATGAAAGAGGGGACATTACAATGGACCCCAATGAAATCAAAAGCATAATTGCACTGTACTACGATGGACTGTACTCCAATGAATTCAACAACTTGAAAGACATGGACAAATTCTTGGAAAAACAATCCCTCCCCAAACTATCCCCAAAGGAAGTCAAGAATCTCAACAGACCAATAGCAACAGAAGAAATAGCCAAGGTTATCAAGGGATTACCCACACACAAAAAATCCCTGGACCTGATGGCTTCAGTGGAGAATTCTACCAAGCATTTAGGGAAGAACTAACACAATCCTACACAAACTCTTCCAGAACATAGAAAAAGACGGCAAATTCCCGAACTCCTTGTATGACGTTAATATAACTCTGATATCAAAACCGGGCAAGGATCCCACAAGAATCAAGAACTGCAGATCAATATCCCTAATGAACATCAATGCAAAAAATCTTTACCAAAATACTGGCCAATAGAATACAAAAGTATATATAAAAAAATAATTCACCATGACCAAGTGGGATTCATACCAGAGATTCAGGGATGGTTCAACATACCAAGGACCATTAGTATCATTCACCACATTGACATGAACAAACTATAAGAACCACATGATAATATCAATAGATGCAAAAAAAGCAATCGGCAACATCCAACACCAATTCCATTTTAAGACTCTTGAGAAATAGGAATGGAAGGAAAATTCCTCTAGACAATACAAGCTATCTATGAAAAAACAACAACAACCAATGTGGTAGTCAGTGGCGAAAAGATGAACACAATCTCAATAAAAAGGGGACCAGACAAGGATGTCCCTTGTCCCAACCCTTATTTAACATCATACTGGAGGTTTTAGCTAACAGCATAAGGCAGACGATAAGATTTCATATATGGAAAATCCAAAAAGCTCCACAAGGGGAGTACTTGAAGCAATAGAGGAGTTTGGCAGAGTGTCGGGATACAAGATCAACAAACAGAAGTCCATTAGACTGTTATACACATCGGATAAGACCACAGAGGAGGAGATAAAAAAGGTGGTACCCTTTGCAATAGCCAAGCACAAAAACCAAATATCTAGGGATATACCTGTCTAGAAGAACAAAAGATCTATATGAGGAAAACTACAGAACACTATCACAAGAAACCAAGAGTGACCTCAACAAATGGAAGAATATCCCATGCTGGTGTATTGGAAGGCTCAATATAGTAAAGATGTCAGTTCCGCCCAAGGCACTATATAAGTTTAATGCAATCCCGATACAATTACCCTCATCTTTCTTCAAAGAAATGGAAAAACTGATTACCAACTTCATATGGAGAGGGAAGAAATCCAGAATTAGCACAGAACTCCTCAAGAAGAAGGACACAGTGGGAGGGCTTGCTTTACCTGACTTTAGCACATATTATACAGCCACAGTTGGTGTTGGTATAATGACAGATACTCAGTTGTGTGTTTCATCGGTGCTATACTGCACACTGACTAGCTCATCTCTTCCTTGTGACCCTTCTGTGAGGGGACAGCCAATTGTCTACAGATAGGCTTTGGGTCTCCACCCCTTTCCCTTCCCTCCTCAACCGCCCGCTCCCACCAATTCACATTGGTATGATTTTGCTCCAGGTCTTAGATGCCTGAAACCTTATCCCATTGACACCTCATGATCACACAGGATGGTGTGCTTCTTCCATGTGGGCTTTGTTGCTTCTCAGCTAGATGGCTGCTTATTTGTCTTCAAGGCTTTAAGACCCCAGACGTTATAGCTTTTGATAGCCAGGCAGCATCAGCTTTCTTCACCACATTTGCTTATACACCCATTTTTTTCTTCAGCGATTGTGTCGGGGTGGTGAGCTCACAGAATGCTGGATTATTAGAACAAAGTGTTCTTGTGTTGAAGGAGTAATTGAGTCAAGGCCCAATCTCCATCTGCTACCTTAATTCTTAACATATAGATGTAAGTACATAAATCTATTTCTCTCTCATTATATTTAAATATATTTACATATGTACATGCCTGTATTTTGACCTCTATAAATGTCCTTTGACTTCTTGTTCTTTCCTCTATTTCCTTTTGCTTTCCTCTTGTCCCACCATCTGTTTGGCTTTCATTCAGGTTTAGTAATTCCTTGCTGTTACATTGCCTTTGATTAAGCACAACTCAGCATCCTATGCTGCTCTCTTCATTGATTTTAGCTCACTTGTTGTTCCCTTGTTCCTGGG
>NW_022107407.1:1495611-1498040 GCF_000313985.2 Echinops telfairi
CACACACTTAATTTCTCCCACTTCCCCTTCTCCTGTATCTCCCAGAACTCTCGGTTCCATTGTTTTCATCTCCGGACTGTTTATCATGAATATCTTATCTAGATAGACATGCAGAGACATTACTAAGTGCAAAAACCAGGCAAAGTCAAACAATACAACAAAGGTAGACAAAACTAATAAAAGAGTATCAACAACAACAAAAAACAAAAATAAAATAACAACAAAAAGAAAGCCAATGACAGAAAAGGAAAAGCCTATAAATAATTCCAGGTCTGTTTGCTGACCTTTGCTCCAGTTGAGTCTCATGGGGTCCCACACTGTGTCTCCAGTCAATTTTTGGTATTCCCAGGGGATTTCATCACTTTGCTTCCCTTGCTGCTCTGTTGCATGCCCTTGGTGTTTTGCCCCAGTGTGATGGGGTTAGTTTGGGCACAATTCCCACAATGTCTTCAGTGTTGTCCGCTGTAGTTCTATGGTTCAGTGAGGAATGTAGTGTCTCGTGGTGGGGCCAGCTCTATGGTCCTCTCTGTGCATTGTCTGGTCTGAGCAGGAATATTGTCTTTGGGGCTTGGTGGGCTAGGATGTGTTCACTCCCTCTCTATCTCTGTTCGTTTCTCTTGTACACTCTAATCATATATGCCCCTCTCCCAAGCTGTAGGTTCAGTGTTGTCCTCTGAAGTGCATTCTTCTTGGCCAGGGGCGGGGGACCACCTATTTTGGATTGGGGTCAGTTCCACAGATCTCTTTTTTAGTTCCCTGGTACATATTGGTATGTTGTATTCACGTCTTAGTTCACAGGGTTGAAGTCTGCCTGGTCTCTCCCTCTCCTGTGGAAATATAAACAATAACCCCCCTTCGATGAGTTAGTGCACTGCTCACCCCTACCCATGTCTTTCCCCACCTTCCTTCTTTGTCCCTCCTATTTAGTTGGCAGCCATATGTATCCCTGGATTGGTTTTGGCCCTTGCCATTGTACTGTTTTCTTGGTCCATAAATTTTCATGTCAATTTTTTCTTTGCCTTTTGGTTTTATCCTATTCTTTTAAAGGATTTTATGGTTTTCTTTTTATATTTTGTTGAGGTGATACCATTTTCTTTCGCATTAGTTTGCTTTTTATAGTTTTTTCATTCCAAATTTAGACAACTTGTCCTTTGTGAACTACTTCATATTTTGTCTAGTTAACTCTTCCCTTGATATTTTTGTTACGGGCTTCATTATGAAATGTTATCTGCAGTTCTCTATTTTTAATTGTATGGTTTTATTTTACTTTATACATTACTTAGGTAGGATAATTTTCAATAATGATGTCTGGTTTTATTATTTTAGATTGCTGTATGATTTTTTTGCTGATTCTCTCTCCAGAAAAAAAATCCATTTACTATATTTTGTAAGCCTAATCTGTTTACCTAAATTCCTTTATTTTTTCTTAGTCAAAATGATTTTATTCTCCCTCATATTTGGACCATAACTTTATTGGATATAGAGTTATTAATTGATAGTTTATTTTTATTTTCTTTCAAGATCTTGAGTATGTCCATCCATTGTCTTCTGACCGCCATGATTTCAAAAGAAAAATGTGTGCTTATTATTATTATTGTTTAACCTATACAGGTGCTTATACTTTTTTCAACATGTTGCATTCGCTTTTGATGTTAAAAAATTTGACTAGAATCTTCTGTGATTTCTTTGAAGATCAATTCAGTTTCAGGTTCACTAGGCTTCTTTGATAGTTATTTTCCATTCAATCATAATGATAGGGAATTACTCTTTTAATATTTCGTCAACTATTTTCTCTATAATTATTTTTTGGTCTTCCTATTCTGAGATTTTATCAAATGTAAACTGTTCCTTTTGATATAGTCTTATAGAATTCTTAGGTTTTCTTCAGTGTTTGTTTGTGTGTGTGTGTGTATTTGTGGGGAGCATCTTTTTAATAATTTGATTTCTAATAATTTTCTCCCAAAAGATTTAGTCTTTAATGAGTGAGTCCCCCCGCCGCTAATACATATGTTTGAAATGAACTTGTATGTCACTAAAGACTCCAAATCCACTTCAATTTTACTTTTCCTCATTTTATTTTTAATCATTTTATTAGGGTCTCATACAACTCTTATCACAATCCATACACACATCAATTGTGTAAAGTGCATTTGTACATCGTTCTTAAAACATTTCTCTCCACTTAAACCCCCGGCATTAGGTCCTCATTTTTCCCCTCCCTCCCCGCTACCCCCTCCCTCATGAGCCCTTGATAGTTTATAAATAGTTATTTTGTCATATCTTGCCCTGTCTGACGTCTCCCTTCACCAACTTTTCTGTTGTCCGTTCCCCCAGGGAGGAGGTCACACACAGTTCCATGTAATCGGTTCCCTCTTTCCTACCCACTCTCCCTCTACCCTCCCTGTTTTGCCACTCACACCACTGGTCCT
>NW_022107407.1:1498738-1528925 GCF_000313985.2 Echinops telfairi
TGAGTGGAGGCCCAATGTCCTTCTGCTACCTTAATATTAAACCTATAAATATAGGCTCATAGATCTATTTCCCCATCCTCATATAAGTATATTTGCATATGTACATGTTTTTATCTAGAGCTCTGTAAATGCCCTTTGTCTTCCAGCTCTTTCCTCTATTTCCCTTGATTCTCCTCCTGTCCCACTCTCATGCTCAGTCCCCACCAGAATTTCAGCACTTCCTCTTTGTTACATTCCCCTTGATCATGCCCTCCCAGGTCATTTTTTAGGCATACATAACAAAATATTACATCCAAGGGCCAAGGAACCTGGAGGGAAGTTTAATGTTATAACCTTCACTCATTTATTTGTTTTGGTTTTCAAAGAAGCATATTCTCAACAATATCCCATGAAGCCCCTCATTATTGTGATCCCCATCTTTCCTCCTTTGTTCTATAATTTCCTATCCTGCCCTTTCCTTGTCCCTGAGCACCTCATAGTCTTCAAATTATTTATCTTTTAGTGTAAAAAATGCTTTCATCTTTCTTTGAGTTTCCTTATAACAATAGCATCATTAAATATGTCTCTTTTAAGATTGACTAATTTTGTGAAGTATAATGTTCTCCAGTTTTATCCATGGCAAAGTTTAAGAGAGATGCCATTGTTTTTTATTGATACATAATATTCTATTTTACGAATGTACCAGAGTTTATTTATCCATTACTATGTAATCAGAGTTTTGGTTGTTTCCAAGTTTTTGCTATTATGAAAATTGCTGAAATAAACATAGGTGGTCTTGTGTTTGTTCATGTTGTATTCTTTATTTCTTTAGGCCATATGTCCAGTAGAGAGATTGCTGGATTATAAAGTAATTGTATTTGCAATTGTTTAAGGACGCACTATTCCATAGTACTTATATAAGCTACAGTTTTTTTTCTTACTAATATTTTTATCTTCTTGATATTTTGTCTTAAGAGATTTGGTCTTAAATGATTCAATATTTGAGATCACTCCTTTATAATTCCGTTATTTCAATTATTATCTGTTATTCTCTCAAAACATTATTTCTAAAAGCTTAGTGTTTGTCTTTTGAATTTATATTTGGAGTTGTTGAATTGCACCTTATTTTCCTTTATTTTTTCATATAGTATTTCATATGTTGTTTTATCTATTTTAAAATATATATATATATTTATGAATACATACGTTTATTATAAATTTTACTTATATAAAAATATGCAGCAGGCAACATACAAAAGCTATAAGCTATATAACTTACTTAGCAGCAAATTCCATTTATCTGATTTATTCTCACAGAATAATTCCACTGAGCTTTTCAATCTTTTGTAGCTGTGTTCAATCTACAGTTGCAATTGACAAATGAGAGTTGTCTTCTTAATGACGTTTTTGGTTTCTTCATGTAAAATATTCTTGATGCCATGCCACAACTTCTCTGGTCTTTGGTCATTAGCATGCAATGCATTAAATCTGTTCTTGAAATGATCTATAAATTCAGGTGGAATATACTCAAGGTTGTATTTTCATCTTACTTGTTCAAATCAACAAAACGAACAGAAATTATTCATGTGAACAACTCTCATTTGTTAAAAATCATTTTGAGTCAATTTTTTCCTCCATTCCATGTAAAGCCACTGAAGTTCATTTTCCTAAAATCCCTTGTAGGAAGACTGAAAGCTTTCTCTTCTTCCAAAAATCTTCTCCATATCTATATTGATGTGTATTCCACTCATTTGTACATTTTTTTTGCTTGTTTTTACATGTGCTCAGAGATTGGCTACTATTTCTGATACACGATATTGATTTCATTTTGGTCTCTGGAATGAACAGCTCTTCTTGTGCACTTGTTGAAGATCTTCAAGAATCCAATGTACCTCAGTCTTGTAACCTTTCCCTGAGGATGGGTTGACAGCTGGAAACAGTTAAATACTGATTCTCTCAAGAGCCTGATCTCAAGGGCAGTTTCCAAATTGTCAGAGAGTTCAGGCCAACAATAAACACAACTGACATGAAGAGGGAGAGAAAAATATATTCAAGACACCATCTGTTCCCTTCCTGAGCTGTATTCACTGACTCAATACATCCGATCAGAGCTGTGGATCTCTTTAAATTAACCTCTTTCGAGCATGAACTGATAGGAAAGCCATATTTTTTAACCTTGTTCCACTGAGAGATAAGGTTGAACTCCCTCTGCTAATTTTCTCTGGATGCCGGTTCTCTCCCCAGTGGCTGGTTTGTCCCCTGGTATACTTGGAAAATGTTGCCACAGCCCAGTCCAGAAAATTCCAGCTTGACATTGAGAGCCCCCAAATTATTTAAATCTCTTATATCTCCCTGGAATTCAGTAGTGAACTGTGAGTGTTTCAACCCTCAGGTATAGGAATCCTGTAAATTTTCCTGCCCAAGTTTGATTCTCCCCAGTATGGATTAGACCCTTCCCCAAACATTTTTGGGGAGAAGTACTAGTATCCTTCTTTGTGGTAAATTTCCACACAGGTGTGGAGACAATGTGTTAGTTAACCTTTTTCCTCTCCATAAAACATTATCAGTGGCCTACTTATGGGCTTTGGGTCTCCACTCTGCACTCCCCCCATCATTCACTATGGTAAGATTTTTCGTTCTGATGATGCCTTATACCTGATCCCTTCGACACCTCATGGTTGCATAGGCTGGTGTGCTTCTTCCATGTGGGCTTTGTTGCTTCTGAGCTTGATGGCTGCTTGATTACCTTAAAGCCTTTAAGACCACAGACGCTATACTTTTTGATAGCAGGGCACCATCAGCTTTCTTCGCCACATTTGCTTATTCACCCGCTTTGTCTTCAGCGGTTTTGTTGGGAAGGTGAGGATCATAGAAGGCCACTGGAGATCTCCTTTTAGAGGGGTCTTGGGGAGGAGATGAGCCAGTCAGGGTGTGATGTAACAACGATGAAAAATACAACTTTCCTCTAGTTCCTAAATGTTACCTCCCCGCTCCCACTACCATGACTCGAATTCGACCTTGCAAGTTTGGCTAGACCAGAGGATGTACACTGGTACAGATAGGAACTGAAAATACAGGGAATCCAGGGAAGATGAGCCCTACAGGACCAGTGGTGTGAGTGGCGAAACAGGGAGGGTAGAGGGAGAGTGAGTAGGAGAGAGGGAACCGATTACAAGGAACTATATGTGACCTCCTCCCTGGGCGATGGACAACAGAAAAGTTGGTCAAGGGAGACGTCGGACAGGGCAAGATATGGCAAAATAATAATTTATAAATTATCAAGGGCTCGTGAGGGAGGGGGGAGCGGGGAGGGAGGGGAAAAATGAGGACCTAATGCCGGGGACTTAAATGGAGAGGAAATGTTTTGAGACTGATGAGGGCAATGAATGTACAAATGCGCTTTACACAATTGATGTGTGTATGGATTGTGATGCGTTGTATGAGCCCCTAATAAAACGATTAAAAAGAAAACCATTATCAGAATAACTGCTGTAAATTCAGCAGAAGTGAAAAAGTGTTTTCCAAAGATGAATCTAATATGTTCAGAGAAGTTACCTGTTTTGAATTTATCAAACACAATGACTATTGTCTAATATTTGCCTACCTCTAAAAATAAGTACCTATTCCTACAGGGAATAGATGGATAGGGATAAATTACTCAACTGATGATGCTGTATAAAAGTAAAAAATATTGCAAGTAAGGAAACCAATAAAGAAACAATATGGAAATATCTTAAATAAGTTTTATTGTTTCTTGTCTGGAATTATTTAATATCTTTCATTGTTACTTTAAAATTATTTCTTATAGCATAATCTAGCTTTGTGTACCTCTTGTATTCTTCTTATTTAAATATTAATTGTATGCAATAATAGATAATCCTAGGGTATATCTTTTTTTTTATACTTAAAATGATCATTAAGGCTGTGACCCAACCAGTTGTTAAATTGTTTGACTGTCACCACTGGATCACTCCCTGGAAAAGGAATTCATGCTCTGTAAAATGGAGCCAGCAGAAAGCAGGAAGAACCTCAAGGTCATTAATCGATATAATGGCTAGAAAAACGCTGGACTGAAATAAAAGAACAATGGTGAGGATGGTGTAGGGCCAAGTTATGTGTGTACATATTCTGGTGTACATACAGTCACTATGAATCAGAACTGATTCAATGGAACCTGAGAACAATAATAAGAAGATGCCATGAACAATTTTATGAGGTAAATTAACAAAAAAGACAAATTGACCAAAAAATTGGTATGTGAAACAAAATAAAATTGCAGACAAAATAGAAACTTATATATATTTAAGCAGCCCCAGTGGCATAGTGAGTTGTGCATCAAGGTGCTTACTTCAAGGTCATCAATTCAAATCCACTATCAATTCATAAGAGTAGGATGAGATTTTTCTGGTCCTATAGATATCGATAGTCTTAGAAACTCAAAGTGGCATTTCTATTCTTTCCTTTAGCTTCACCGAGGCAGAATTAACTCAGTGCCATGGGCGGGGTATATCTATGCTAAAGAAACAGAAATCATTAAAAAAACAATGAAACACAATGTCTCAGACAAACTTTAGGCCCAAATGTCTAAGTCGTATTTAGCCAATATTTAAGGACTACAGATTATCATTCACAACTCTCAGAAAACAGAAGATGATGTTTTCTTGTTTAATGAGGTTTGCTATATTCTGACACCAAAACATAGAGCTTTTAAAATAAAATTATATACTAATATCCCTTGATCATTTAAGAATAAAGTGTTCATAACTAATTAGTTGAATGCTACTGAATTAGTGAATTGATCGGAAAAATGTAAGATTTGTTTAACATTTAAAAATTAATCAGCATAATTCACTATAGTTAAATAGTAAGGAGAAAAATCATGAATACATCAGTAAACAAGTGCCGGCTAGATGGAGGTTGGCAAGGAGAGAGAAGGTGCTGAAAACGGGAATCTGGCAGAAACTAACACAAAGGGGAGATGTAGATATGTTTCTACACATACCTCTGTAGCATTCCAGCACAAAAGGAAGGTGAAGGGAAAAGAAGATGCATTTCATTATCAATGGAAGAAACTGGAGATGGTGAAAAGACTAGGCAAAGAAAGACCAGATAAACGTTACCCCTACAGTGACTGAATACACTCTTGGGTTTGGAGTCAGAGAAAAAATTGTTAGGTAGCAGAATAGGGACAGGGTTGTCCCTCCTCATGCCTGAAGCCCCCTACAGGAGGTTGGGAAGGTATTAGGCAAGCATTGAACACAATTCAGCACACACACACACACACACACACACACACACACACACACACACACTACAAGTCAGATGGGTTTGATTCAGCCACTGGGGTCAACCAATACCTTTCACCATGCTTTTCCAGTCAGAAGCTTTAAATACCTTGACTCTGGGACCACCGGCCTTTTTTTTCCCCCTTTGGCTTCTCTGCCTTCTGCCCTTGACCCTGCTTCTGCGCCCACTTGGCCATGAGTCTGTGTCTTTGGCCTCAGGTCAGCATGTGTGGGTGAGTAGTCCCATGAGTTTTCCCATGTTAAGTGGTGAGTACCAGCGTGGCTTATGCACAGTTTGGCATGCTTCCCCGAAATAGTATGTACTGTTTTGAGATGGTAAAACCTGAAACTTCTTCCATCCTTTACAAAAACCCACTTGGATCACAAACCAGGCTTCTGCATGAATTCTTTCTCATGCAAAGCCAAGAACAAAGGTATTTCCCATCTGAGATATAGAACAAAATCACAGCATGAAATATGTTGTGCTGGTGATGCTTTACAACTGTTCAGATGTGTCCTGGGGCTCTTGGTCTCTGAAATCCCATAATGACTCATGGATGACAAAACAGCAAGAAGAAAGCAAAGCTTATTTGGGAAGGAAAGAAAAGAACCTAGCACAGTAAGTGGGGACTCAAGTGAGTAGCTGCTGGATGAACTGTGTTGGCAGAGTTTTGTCAGGTGTGGAGTTCTTAGCCTGTCTGCATTTCCAGTGAGGAACAGACCAATCCGAGGACTGGGTCCAATAATAAACCCTGTCATGCTCTCCCCTCGATAGGATCTTATCTAGGTATAGAAAAGAAAGTACGCATGGAAAAGTCAGTAAAAAAAATCCTGGGTTTGATGACCTTGGAATTTGGAATCAGGTTTGGGGTCTGATGCTTACAAGCTTAAGGCTAAATTGTCCCAGGTTGTTGAGATCACCCTGTCAGATATCCTGCTACTTCCAATGCTTCCTGCTACCTGCCTTCTTTCTCTCACTCTGCCTGCAGACTCTACAATATCCTGTGTCTCGCTGGAAAACTGCCTAGCTCTTCTCTGCATATCATGTGCTACCTTATTCTGTTTGCACCTCTAAAAGCTCAGAAGATCACAGGTTAATTAGAAGAGGAAAAGCTCTGATCTTCAGAAAAGGTGTCGAGCTTTTTAGTAAAAATATATTCCCCATATGTTGGCTAGCGTTTCAATCGCTTATGAATTAATGGTCATTAACCCTTACAATAGCAACTAATATCAACAGCAACTTTCTATATTGTGGAAAAAATTAGACTATTTTTTTCTAAGATCAAGAACAAGTTTTAAACATTTGCTCTCACCACGTTTATTAAATATTGTGCTAGAACTCTTAATACATAGACAAGAAAAAGAAATAAAAGGCATAAAGATTGGAAAGGGACAAGTACTGGGAAGGTGGAGTTGATGTAGGAGAAGTAGAATCATTCTCGTAAAGAGCTCGCCACTGTGGGATTGCCTGATTGTGAGGTAGCAATGTTGGGGGACTGGAATATGAGACCGGGTCTTGCAACACCTCAGGGTTCTTTTGTTGGTTCTCCCACAGAGAGCACAGCTGTGTGTGTCACATGCACAGTCTCTTTTTACAGCACCCGCCCATGCTTTGCCTCATTTATTAGTGTGGTGACACTCCCAGCTTTTTCCACTCCCTCCTGCAATGCTCTTTTTGGTGGCTTGCCAGCATTGAAAAGTGGCCAGGGACAGTTTATACCTCAGGGCCATCCCTCAAACACCAATGTGGACTCCTGGACATTGAAAGTCATGAGGTCCTGTGGAGTAGAGTTCCAACTGGTGATAATCCCTAGCCAAGGCCTTACTCATTTTCCTGGTGGCTTTACAGATATATAGTTGCCGCTAGTTGGAGAAAGATCTAGCACTGGAGAAACAGAGGAGCTGCTAGAATCCACAGTGCAACAGGTTCGAGGAGGTATGTAGAATTGTTCCTATTTTGTGTTAAGAAAGGAAATACAAAACTACTTCCCCACAAGAGGAAATGGAACTTGGCCTTTCTAGGTTTCTCAGCAGCTTTCCCCACCACAGTCTAGATCTCCTAATTTCATGTATGGCATTAAACGATATTCTCAAGCACACTTTCACTGACAGTCAAGGACTAATTCTTCTGTGTAAACTGTTGGGTTTGGGTCTTCTTGAGTAGTTGACATTTTCTTCTCTAGATATTCTAAGGTAGCTGCTGGCCTTGGCTATTTCTTGCATCACATCTTGGGTGACTACTGGTAGGTAGGGGCTGGATCTTTAGGTTAGGGGGAGATCAGGTAGGTGCTGGAAAACATAATGTGTGTAGCTGAGGAGGGAGTGTTAGTTGGATGAGTAACATGATTAGGGTGTAGGTGTCCAGGAGTAGATATTAAGTGATGGTATTAATCATAGGAAGCCCTCCCTTAGGTGTGCTCTACATAGATCACATGCCGGTACACAAGGCAAGTTTGAGAAAATTGAAACACATAGAGGTTATTCAAACCACCTTCTCTGAGCACAGCACCATAGAGTTTGATATCAACAATAGGAAGAACAACAAAAATAAGACAAACACTTGGAGATTTAATTTAAAAAAGAATGGGTATTAGCTCAAGTTAGAGAGGTCATTAAGTAATTCCTAAATCCACTGAGATTGTTACACCATACCCAAGCCTATGGGACACAGCAAAGGCAGTTATCAGTTTATTGCAATAAATGCACACATGAAAAAGATGAGATAATTATGGTCAGTACCTTAACCCAGCAGCCAGAACAGAGACAACAGCATAATCCATCTAACAGCAAAAGAAAAGAAATTATAAAAATTAGAGCTGAGATTAATGAACTGGAAAATGGAAAAAAATCAACAAAGCAAAAAATTTGACTCTTTGAAAGGATCAACAAAAGTGACAAGCCGCCGGCAAACTTAACAAAAAAAGGAGCAGACATCAATAGGTAGAATTAGTGATGAAAGGGGAAATCACAATGGACACTAATGAAATATTAATTATGCAGTTCTACAAAAGACAATTCAAACAAATTAATGATTTGGAGGACATGGGCAAATACCTGAAAAAAATAACTCTCTCTTCAAATTAACACATATGGACATTAAGAACAAGAACAGAGCTACAGCAAAAGAAGAAATAGACAGGGTCATCAAGAAACCCCCAACTAAAAAAAGCCCTGGTTCAGATGGCTTAACAGGAGAATTCTACCAAATATTCAGAGAAGAGCTGATACTAATCCTCCACAAATGCTTCCAGAACATACATAGTAAGGGGTAGCAAACCCCCAAACTCATTCTATGAAACCAGCATAACCCTTATGCCAAACTTGTACAGGCCCCACAAGGATAGAGAACTACAGCCAATATCTCTTGTGAACATATATGCAAAAATCCTCAACAAAATCATGACCAACAGAATCCAACATATCAAAAAAATAATATATTGTGACCAAGTGGAATTCATCCCAGGGATGGCTCAACATTTGAAAAACATAATGTAATCCGTCGCATTGAAAAGAAAAAGGACAAGAACCATATGATCATCTCAATTGATGCTGAAAAAGCTTTTGATAACATCTAACCATTCCCAATACTTTCAAGAAGATAGGATTACATGGGAAAATCCTCAATACAACAAAAGCCATGGACAAAAAAACAATAGCCAATGTTATACACAATAGAGAAAGGCTGAACACATTTCCACTGAGTAAGAAAAACTGAGAAGGATGACCTACTTCTATTCAGCATTGTTCTGGAAGTCCTAGCCAATGTCATAGACAATGGCAAGATATCAAGGGTATACAACTGGGTATAGAAGAAGTGAAACTTTCACTATTTGGAGACTATATGATTTTATATATTGAGAATCCTAATGGGTCCACAAAAGGATTGCTAGAAACAGTAGAGAAGTTTAGTAGAGTAGTCAGTTACAAGATTATCAAGCAGAAATCAATTGGATTCCTAGGTACTAGTGATGGGAATACAGAAAAATATATCAAGGAATCAGTACCATTAATAATAGCCATGCAAAAGCTTAAACACTGTGGAATAAACCTAACCCAAACAACAAAATACCTATGAGAAGAAAACTACAGAACATTATTGCAAGAAACCAAAGGGATCTACACAAATGGAAGTCTAATCCGTGTTCATGGATCAGAAGATTCACTATTGTGAAAACATCAGTACTACCTAAAGCAATCTACAAATTCAACACAATGCAATCCAAATTCCAGCATCATTCTTCAATGAAATGGAAAAATTGATTATCAAGTTCATATGGAAAGGGAAGAAACCCAGGATAGGCAAAGAACCCCTAAAAAATAAGAACACAGTAGGTGGTCTTGCACTACCTGACTTCAAAACCACATCCACAGTTGTCAAAACATTTGGTACTAGTATAATGATAGCTACTGGGACCAAAGGATCAGGACAGAAACCCCAGAAATAAAAACATCTGCTTATGGACAATTGATTTTTGGCAAAGGCCCCCAAAAATATTAAATGGGAAACAAATGCCTTCTTTAATAAATGATGTTGAAATGTTAAAATGTTCTTTTTAATGATGTTGAAAAAGCTGGATATCCATGTGCAGAACAATGAAACAAGACCCATATCTCACTCCATGCACAAAAAACAAACTCAAGGTAGTTCAAAGTCCTAAATGTAAAACCCAAAGCTATGAAGATCATCAATGAGAAAATTCGGACAAATCCAATTGCCCTAGTGCAGGGAATGCATGGGCTATCAAAAATAACAAAGGAAATACTCTGTGGAAGATAAAGTAGGTGAATGTGACCTATTACAATTAAAACACTTGTGTACATTGAAAAACTTCATTAAAAGAGTGAAAAGAGAGCCCACGGACTGGGAAAGGATGTTTAGCAACCAAATAACAGATAAAGGACCAATTACTAAAATCTACAGGATTTTAGAAGCTTATAACAAGAAAAAAAAATACCTCTGAATAGGTGGGCAAAAGATCTGAACAGATGGTTCACAAAGGATGACACTTGAGTGGCTACTAAAAACATGAGGAAATGCTTCTGGTCATTAGCAATCTGGGGAATGTAAGCCAAACCAACAATAAGATACCACTTAAAGCAGATTACTGCGGCCCAATCTTTTTAAAATATGAGAACAACAAATGTTGGAGAGGATGTGGTAAGATATGAACTCTTATCCACTGCTGGAGGACTTGTAAATACATACAGCCACTGTGGAAGGTGATATGGCAATACCTAAAACAGATGGCAATTGATCCAACAATACCATTACCATTCAATACCAATATCAATACCATTACCATTCAATACCATTCATAAGAAATAAACAGATGAACAGACATTTGCTCTCCCGTTTTCATCGTAGCACAAGTCACAACAGCCTGAATTTTCATCAGTAGAAGTGTAGATTAAAAAAACAACAACTCTAGTACATACACACAATGGAATATAATGTATCCCTAAAAAACAGAGATGAAACATGAATCACCTAAACTGGTGGAGGGATCTGGAAGACATGCTGAGTGATGTTAGTCAAGCACAAAAGGACAAATACTGGATTAGTTCACCACAGCAGAATAAACACAACTCAAGAGTGCAGGCTATCCAGTCTTCTGACTGGGGATCAGATAGTCTGGTACAGTGCTGGACCCTTGCCAATGAACCACACATCTGTTCTGGGTAAGTATAGTGTAGGTCACTTGGCTGGAGGGCACTTCTGGACAGTTGGGATCAAATGGTCAGGGGAAGGGGCAAGTATGTTATCTGCTGAATGGTAGCCATGTGGATTTGAGGTCCCCCAATCCGGGTGGTGACCCTGTCATGGATAGGAGGAGCAGTACAGGAGAGAGGGAGGTGAGAAAAGTCAAGTTTATGGCAATATAGGAGCATGTCTCTTGAGGGGAGGGAAGGAAGGGCTGACCTTCAGGTGGGGAGAAGTGAAACTGAGGATACTCTTGGGAACATTAGGTGGGGAGGGTCTTGAGTGGTGTGCAGCAGGTGGGCAGAATTGACCTAGGGCCTCTGGAGGTATCCGAGGAACCCAGGCTGGGTGCTGGAGTATTCTGGGATACTGAATCCTGGATATATGGGTGTAGGTCAGACTCCAGATGCTGCATTGGGAGACCCCATATTGGAACTCTATTGGGTAACAAGGACTCCACCTAGATACACTTGTAACCTGGTAACTTAAGCTGGAAAACACATGGTGTCTGAAGAAGCAGAAGACAGCTGTAGCCCAAGCAGTTTAATGATGGTTGGTGGATAAACATGGTCTTGCTACATCGAAGTCCTATGTGCTGTATTAAGATACACATTATTCTGGCAATCCTGTGATGACCATTCTGGTGTATTTTGCTTATGCTTGTTTACATTAGGGTGTATCTCAGAGGTGAACTGCCATTGGGGCTCACCTTCTTGAAGCTGTGTTTCTTTGTTCTTTGGTAAATGAAACTCAGGGATGTTGAGCCTATAGAGAAAGAAAATATAACATGTGTTTGGGGGAAGGAGGATGAAGGAATAAGAGTGAGAAGATGTCAAGAAGTCCAGGAAGGGAAAGTATGCCTGGAGACTGATTATGGAAGGAACTGTATAATTATATTTGTCATGATTGAACTATGGAATAATATGGCATATATATTAACTCCCAAGCTACAGCAAAAAAAAAAAAAAAAAAAAGCATAGATCTAGGCATGGGTTTTGGGATCACACTAAATTCTAGCTCCAACTTAAGATCAATCAGTTCTTATATTGTGGCCTGCTTGATACGATACTCACCTTTATGAAATGATCACTGAAGATAAGCATGTTGCAGCAAAGTTTGGTGAAGAAAGTGGAATAGATAGTTGGGGAGCCCCAAACCATCTGCAGAGTATCAAGTCAGACTAAGCAGCTGACAGGTCCACTCTAGCCACAGGCAAGATTCTTGAACAGGGAAGAGCATTACTATTAAGCAGAGACCACTGTAATCTTGATTATGCTGGATGAAGCTTGATACATGGACAATTGATCTCCCTATATATAAGACCTGAATTTGTTCTGGTCTCTTACTTATTCCATGACAGAAATTTCTTTCCTGGCTTTTTGAATGTTGATGGATGTCTTTTCTTTTTTACACATTATTTGTATTTTTGTGTTTATACTATTATGATTTATACCTTACCACCTTACTGTAACTTTATTTTTGTTGTTTTCTGTTGATTTTCCTAGCTGTTAAGCACAGGAGGAGTGGATGCATAATGATAATAACTGATACAAGTGGATTTAGGGAGTACAGGGGTGGAGGATACGTGATAAGGAGGGAAAGGGAATTTAGGGAGTAAATAATGAGGGTGGGCAGGGGGAGGAAACACTAGAATGGATTATGATTACAAAATTCATTTTAAATACAATTTAACTGTGGGCAGGTGTGGTGGGGGATCCTCTAAAATTGATGTGTTAGTTATAACACAATTCTCCTTGATATTATTGAACAATTGAACTATCGAATTGTATGATATATAAATTATGTGCCAATGAAATTGTTAAATAAATAT
This sequence comes from Echinops telfairi, assembly GCF_000313985.2. Lineage (NCBI taxonomy): Eukaryota > Metazoa > Chordata > Mammalia > Afrosoricida > Tenrecidae > Echinops > Echinops telfairi. Next base: position 1,511,535 of record NW_022107407.1, read on the forward strand.
TGGAAGGGGAAAATATTTAAAAATTTGTTGATATAATGCATTAATAATATATCATTGGATACCTATAAAACCTTTGGGATCTATCAAACAACAAAAAATGTTAGAAGCAATTATTTAGCAGTATTATGGGAAACAAGGTTAAAGCACAAACCTTAATTCTATTTCAAAATCCTATCAATAGATAATTTTTAAATCAAATTGGAAGCATAAATTACAGTAGCATAAAAATACAATACCTAGAAATAAGTTAACAGTATATTAAAAATCTTCCTGCTGTTAAAAGTTACTCAAATCTGGCAATTTGGTGGTGTCTTGGGCTACTACCTATTTATTCTCTTATTCTTTGATAGTATAGAAATAAAAAATCAGTTTTACTTTACTTATATAAAAATGTCATCAGGACATGCTCTCTTTAGAGTTCCAGGGAAAATTACTTTACTTGTCTCTTCTGGGTTCAGGTGGTTGCCAACATTCTCTGGCTTGTAGCTGTATCACTCCAATCTTCCAAAACAACATCTCTAAATCTCTGTCTGCTCAATTTACACATGACTTTCTCCTCTGTGTGTATGTAATCTTCACCTGCCTCTCATTTCTAATGATACATATGATTTTGTTTAGGAGCTACTTACCGGAAATACAAAGTTTATTTCATCTGTCTAGCCCCCTCGTCTTTTTATGTTTTTATTTTTTTAATAATAGAATTAATAATCACAGGTTGTAAGAATTAGGACCCATTTTCTCTGGGAGCTATTATTCAGCCTACTACTTCTACAGTCAGAAACCACTAGATAGCAGTGAGTTTGAGTTTTTGACATCTACAATGCTACAACAAATTTTAAAAAGCCTACTGGAATTACTAAATATTTTGCAAGGTTGTTGGATGAAAGGTCAAAATACACACTCAACTATATTTCTAAATACTGACAACAAATAATTTGAAAACAAAATAAAAATACTTATTATAGTAGCATAAACAAATCCAGAACCTAGCTATAAGGTTCACAAAACATGACCAAAAGCTTTACATTTCAAAAATAAAAATGTTCCTAATATTAGATATAATGGGTCTCAGAGATGGGAATGGACAGAAGTACTAGAAAATCAAAATTATGTTAACACATTTATTAAGGGATAGAAACCTGCAGGAGAGGCACGCCACAGACAACACGCCTCAATAATGGCCAGCAAGGGACACACAGTAGAGGGAGCTTAGTCTCTCCGAGCTGAGAAAGTCAATAGCTATTGTTGGATTGTTAACATAATAAACAACTCGTATGTGTTTCTGGGTGCATGTTTCCTGATTTAGAAAGTTTGTGCAGATAGCTTATTTTAATCGATTTCCTCCTGACTCCCCGCTTTTTCAGTGGGTACCTTCTCAAAGCTGGGCCAAATTGGAATGGGCATGTTCAAAATGGAGCCTGTAGCAAGGCTATCTAGGATACTTAATATAACGAGGTGGGCATGAGCTCAACTCATTCTTAGTTTAAATCCCAAATTAGTGCTGGAAGCACCATTTTAGATCATTTAGTGGATCTTTTCTGTGCCTGCCTCTGAAATCAGTTCAATCTAGTATTTTGAGAAGAGGAGGTCTGTGATTCCTAAGACAACTGAGGGATAGCTTTTATGGGTTTTACGTGTTATTTTACAATATCATATTGTCTGCCTCGTGTCTATTTGTGTCATTTAGGCTCCCCACTAGGCACCTTCTGGAGCCTGTGTTGTTGTTGCTGTTGTTAGGAACTTTTGAGTTGGCTCTTAGTCATAGCCACTCAATGCCCAATAGAACAAAAGACTACTCAGTCAGTCCTACACCCTCCTTGATAGCAAAAATCGTAATATATATAATAATTCTAATAAATAATTCTAAAATTATTTAAAAAGGTATTTGATATATAGTAAACTTTTCTGTTAGATGGATATCATAAACAAAGAAAGGAACTTTCTTCTTAATAGAGTGGTATGGGAGAAAATAGGAAAAAATGTCTGTGGAAAAAGTATGCAAAAGTCTGAAAAAATAGTATAAGTGCTCTGTATTATGTGTAGCTCTCATCGTGTAATGGTTACATGTGATCCTCAGGGTCAACAGTTCAAAACCACCAGCAGCTTTTCGGGAGAAAAACTGGGTTTTCTACTTCCATTAACAGTTACAGCCCTAGAAAGTCTTAGGGGGTCGCCATGGGTTTGGGTACTCTGTATTATCGAACCCTTTAATTCCCATGCCAGAATCAGGTGTGTTTCAGAGAACTAAGCATCTATTGCAGTAAATGGTGCATATATCTGACCTCCTCTGATTCCCACATTATCACAAGGCAGGGGTCAGACATGCCTCCATGCTTCATCCTTCTTCTGACCCCAACCATTCCTCCCATACCACTCTATATCTATGCTGGGTTCAAGAATTCATTGCAATGGCTACACAGAACTCACAAGCAATACTCAAAATTAAAGGTATATACTAGGGAGTTACCACAAGTCAGGTTCAATAAACAGTAAAGATACAGTCATTGGTTCTTTCAGCCAATAGACACATCTCTCTCTCCAGTTCTGCCTCTCAGTCGCATGATCCCTTGTCATTTGCCTCCACGGGTGTGGAAACCAGGCAGCTAGTCACTCTGTTCCACAGTTCCACAGGATCAGGATAGATAAAGAGAGCGTACCCCATCATCTCAGCACTGCTCCTTTAGTCTCAGTGCCACAGGCTGTGATTCATCTGTTACTACTGACTTCTGCCATTTAAAATAGATTCTCCACGTGCTCTTTCAAGGTTCCCAGGATTCTTTCTTCTGGACTGCTTCAAATATGGCTCATCAAAGATGGCACACTCAACTTAAAGCCAGAAGTGGAGGTAAAGGAAGAGGTGGTAGCAAAAACTGACCAATCCCCTCTCTTAGTGATAAACGTGCCTTATTTGCATAGCCTCACCCAATTATTTGGTGGGTGTTAGAGACTTGGGTAGAAGAGTCATATGTAAAAATTTCACTCCCCCACATGGGATATCGTGAATGAATGGTTTGTGGGAATGAAACACTGATATGTATACGACTTAGTCATTGTGGTGGGAAGGGACTATGTCAACTGGACATTTCTGGGTACAGGTAGAGGCAAAGTCCAAACCGTCAACAGGGTCACATCCTGAGGACACCTCCTTAGTGTCATAAGCCTCTCTGTATAAGAGAAACCAAGTAGCATTGAATCCTCTCTGGCTCTTCACTTTCTCCTCAAACTGGATCTTGAGTCAGCTTCCTCAATCTTCTATTGCATCAGCGGCTAATCCCAGAGCCATCAGCAGACAACCTACAATGGATTCATACAGCCTATTTGAATTCATATAACCTCTGCCTGTGTCCAGGGTTTCTACTTCTTAATCTTGTTTCCTGTGTGTGACCTTACATGAGTCAAGAAAATCCTGATTGTCTTTCCCTTCACAAAATGTCAGAGTGATCCATTCTATTGATGAGAATATGCTGACATGACTTCGTAAGGAAGAAATATCAATTATTTTAGAATTATTCATAAAACATGTGTGTGCTAGAAGGTGGGATATTAACCCAACAAAAATTCAGGCACCTTCAACCTAAGTGATATTTCTAGAGGTCAAGTGGTGTGAGGGCATGTTGAGATATCCCCAATAAAGTGAAAGATGAATTATTGTATGTGTCTCTTCCAACAAATTAAAAGAAGGAACAATGCCTGGTGGTCCTCTTTGGATTTTGGAGGCAACATATCCCTCCTTAGTGTTTGCTACTTGAGCCCATGTATCAAGTAACCCCCAAAGCTGGTAACTTTGTGTGGAGTCCAGAACAAAAGAGGGCTCTTAAACAAGTTGGGTACTGTGCAAGCTGCTTGGTCTCTTGTGCCCTATGAGCGTTGATATGGTACTTGCAGTGGCAGTGGCAGATAGAGATGCAGTTTAGAGTCATTGTCAGGCACTTATCCACTTATCAGTGAATCACAGGGCAAACCATTAGGATTTGGGAGCAAAGCTCTGCCATCCTCTGCAGATTACCATTCCCCTTCGGAAAACAGCTTTTGGCCTGTTACTGGGCCTTAGTGGAGACTGAAAGCCTCACCATCAGCATGAAATGCTCTGGTAAATCTACCATTTGTGGCTTTACAGAATATCTCATCCACCAACATGCTCCACACAGCATTACGTCTGATCAAGGGACTCACATCACAGCAAATGAAGTGTGGCAGTGTGCCCATGCTCATGGAATCCATCAGTCTAAACTTGTTCCATATCATCCTAAAATAGCTGGCTTGATAGAAAAAGGCAATGGATTTTTAAAGACACAATCTTGATGGCAGCTTGGTGGCAACACCTTATAAGGTTAGAGAAATGTTCTCCAGCAGTATCTTGCTAAACGGTGCTGTTTCTCCAGTAGCCAGGAATCATGGGTCCAGAAACCAAGGAATGAAAATGGGAGTGGCACTACTCACTATTACTCTTAATGATCCACTCATCACATTTTTGCTTACTGTTCCTGCAGCCCTCTGTTCTTTAAGGTCTGGAGGATTTAGTTACAAATGGTGGGATACTTTTACCTGGAAACAAACACAGATTCTATTAATGAACTGGCAGTTAAGAGAACCCCCTTTTCATTTAGGACTTCTCATTTCTGTGGCTTGAGGGGTAAAGTAGGGGGTTACTCTATTGAGTGGAGTGATTGATCCTGATTACCAAGAGGAACTTGAATTGTTTCTACATAATGGAGACAAAGAAGAATATGTTTAGAATACAGGAGATTCCTTAGGTTGTCTCTGAGTACTACTGAGGTCTATGATTAAAGTCAATGGTAATGTACAGCACCCCAATTCTGAAATGACTGCTAATATCCCAGACTCTTTAGGAATGACAGTTTGAGTTACTCCACCAAGCAAAGAACCATGACTAGCTGAGGTACATGCTGAGAGTAAAGTAATTATGGAACAGAGAGTGGAAAAAGTTAGTTCTAAAAATCATCTAAACCACCTGAAGAAACAAGTACTGCAATTGTTATGAGTAATTCCTATTTTTATGTGTGTACCAAATATTTTTGTTTTGTTCACTTATAAAATATAAAATGACAAAGGGTGAATGCATTTTGTGTTGTATGTGTGTTAGTTGTATCATGTTAGGTGCAAGTATGATTTTATTATTGTATTTGGCAATTACGTATGGTTAAGAGCTATGTACAGATGTCAACTTGACAAGGGATGGTCTGTGATGGTTAGGGATTATGTCAACTAGACACTCCCGGGTAAGTGTAGTGGCAGAGCCCAACTTATCCATTGGGTCACATCAGACACGTCCTTGGTGTCATAAGCTTATTTTGTATAAGAGAGAGACACAACAGAGTTGATTCTTCTTTGGACCTGCACCTTCTGCCACAACGGGCTCTTGAGTCAGGTTCCTCAGCTTGCTGCATTGCCTGAAAATCCCAAGACCTGTCAGCAGACTACCTACAGTGGTGGATTCATTCAGAGGACTTCTGATTCTTATTACCTCTGCATCTGCCAGCCTGTGCCCCCTGCAGTCTCTCCTTTGTCATTTTCCTTCCTGTACATTATTTTCCAGAAGTCGGAAGAAGCTTAACTTGAACTGGACTGAACTTACCTATTTCTACAACAGGGTAAGCCCCTTTTTGATATAAATTTCTGTATATAAAAACCAAGATAAGCATCACTGGTTTTGCTTCTCTAGAAAACTCAGCCTAACACTGTCAGACTCAGGGTGGCCTGAGGACCTAATAAAAGTTTACCTTAATTGCAAGTTTGAGACAATATATTCTGATTTGCCAACAATCAACTTACAAATTGACTTGGGGAGCATAGCCAGTTTATGAATTTAGGATAGCTTGTACTAGAAAACAAAACAAAAACATGTGTACAAAAGTGTATAATGATTATAAACTTGTGAACTGAGAGGGATGAGTCTATAGAAATGTGATAACCTAAATCTCATCAAATAGCAGTACAATATCAAATCTGTAATGCTTACTTCATTATATTTTATTTGCTTCATAGCTGGAAAATGAACCAGAAAGATTGAAGAAGAACTGATGCATTTGACCTTTGATGTTGGCAAAGAGTGTTAAATAAGTCACAGGCTGCTCTGAGAACAAACAAATCTGCCCCGGAAGAAGTGTCGCTAGACTGCTCCCTAGAAGCAAGCATGGTGAGAAATCCTCATAGCCTCTGAACTTATTATAAAGAAGCACCAGTCCCAGGATAGGACTTCTTGCTTGGCAAAGAGCAAGCTAAAAAGGTGAAATCCTCAAAAAATAGATTAACATATTGATTGCAAACATGAGCTCAATCATAGCACTGATTGCAAGACTGGCTCAGGACTAGGCAGTGTTTTTTGTTCTGTTACTATAAGTTAGAATAAACTCAATGACTCTTAAAACAATATTGCCCCCGCCCCCCCATGCCTCCTCCATCCCATCTTTCCGCATGAACTTTAAATATTCATGGAAATGTTCCATTACTTTTAAGTTTCATTTTCTATGGATTGTTTGAAATCCCCATGCATACTTGTGTGTGTGTTTGCACAAGACTACTGGACAAACCCCCGAATAATAGAAATTTCCGTATCTTCTCATTATAAAATGGGAAATGTGTGATGAGATATGAGCTCAAGGTATGAACAAAAGTACTTGCTGTCTGAATTTCTTTTAGGCTTTAGTTTCCCTTGAACAATTTCAAACAGAAAATCTGCATTACCAAGTCTATAGGAGCTTCAAGCTGAACTTGGAATCAGTAAGCCAAGCTTCATGGAACAGACTATAAGGGAGAGTTTGCCAGAATGATCAGTGCCTCTGTGTTGGCAGCAGTCAGGTACACAGATACCTGTAGGAATACTAAGTACTCAGATAACTTCAAAATCACCGTAAACTAAGAAAAGTCATGTAAAACAAGCTCGGCAGGAGATCTGCATTCTTTGAGGAGAAAAATACTTAGGCATAATTGGATGTTTTTGAAAGTCACCAACGCCTCCATGTGAAAGCACTCACTGGCTAAATCAAGCAAGTTTCTTACAGGATGAGAATGTTAGTTCTGGAATTACCAGTTTAAGGGCTACCTTTAGTAGCTTTTTAATTTGGGGTTCAACTTTAGCTCCTTCATGGCTCTATTTCTGCTCTTTAAAATGAATTTGATGCTGTTTATCACAAACGGAAACAATAAAGACTAAGAAAAATAAAAGAACATACCTTGTACAAAGGAATTTATCAAAAACTAGAGGAGTTGATCATTAACCCCCCTAACAAGGTATTACAACTTTTTTACTTCATCCCACTTCCATCTTCAACTTACACCCCTACATTCCAGTTTACATTGCTACTGATTACTTCTGATTCTATAGGTTATTTCAAAATCTTGACTCTTATTTTTTCACTTCACATCTTTCCCAAAGCTTGAGCAAAATTTGTATTCGAACACCTAGCTTATTACACTTTGTTTTTACCTCTCAAATAAACCATGAACTCCATAGAAACAGGAACTCTAGTTCAATATTCTTAGCTCAAACTCAGATCCTAGTATTAAATAGTAGTAAGAGTAGAGGGAGTTAGTGTGGTAGCACTGACTATAATGATAATAGTAAAAATACTACAACCAAACTAATATTTATTGTTTGAGTTAAACATGTTGCTTATATTATCTCAAATAGTTTACACAACAACATTATTATAATCAATCTCATTTTACAAATGAAATAAAGCTGTCCCAATGGCACAAATAAAGGGCACAGTGAGCAAACCCTACATTTACTGATAACTGCTTTGTATTGATCAGCATCAACCCAATTTCCATCTGGAAGTGATCCCAAGCTTCACTTCTCATCTCTCCATTCCAAATTGCTAGTCTTACCTATGACACTTTATCTCTCTGAACTATCCCTGGTGGCATTGTAGGTTTCTCATTGGGCTGTTAACCGTAAGGTTAATAGTTCAAACTCCAGTAGAGAGATGAGACTATCTACTCTCATAAAGATTTACAGTCTCATGAACCCAAAGGGGAAATCTGGATCCTACAGGGTTTCCATGAGTTGGAATGGCTGTGGGGTTTGGTTGGTCCTCTCTTCGACACTAAACACTCAGAAGTAGTCAGACTTCATTTTTGGCCACCCTCAGCCAGGTCAAAACACTTAAGTTAGAAGAACTCTATCTATCAAATGTCATAAAGCTTCTTCTTGTCAGCAAGACCTGGGTCTTGACAAATTGTTACCAAGACCTGGGTCTTGACAAATTGACAACTTATATAACCTTTCTCAGAATTTGTCACACCGAGTTAAATCAGAGTCTCATTGCCCCTTGTGGATTTATTAATTCTTTAGAATAGCTCACAGAAGCAGTGTAGACTATCACTTTTACCTGTTGTGGTTGTGCAGTTAAGTGCCATCAAGTGGATTCCCACCCATCGCAACTCTATGCACAATAGGACAAAACAATACTCAGTCCTGCAACATCCTCACAATTGTTCCTCTGCTTGAGCCCATTGTTGTAACCACTGTGTCAATCTATCCCCTTAAGGGTCTTATAATGTCCTTTTCCAGGAACTGATCTCTCCTGATAACATGTCCAAAGTATGTAAGATGAAGTCTCATTATCCTTGCCTCTAAGGGGCACTCTGGCTAACTTACTTTTACTTACAGCTACTATTCATTATAAGTTGGAAGAATTCAAATGAAGAGATACATCACTTTTGGTCTAGAAGAGGTCCCAGCACGAGACTTCCACTGACCCCAGGAACATGCCATGCCCTCCTGATCATAACATAGTATTAAAGTACATATATGCAGAGTAAGGACATCTGACTAAGTACCAGGATTTCAGGTAACACAATGTTATAATAGCCATGAATATAGGTTCTTTCAGGCCAACCATCATTTTATCTATCTGCAGATATGTGAATTATTTAATGTGACTCTTCTAGCCCAAATCGTTGTAACTCCCACCAAACAACCTTTTCCTGAATGGGTGCGGGTAAGAGGGTGAGGGAGGAGCCGGGGATGGGGGTGTCAGTGGGAGGGGATGATACTGATTGGATTCACCTGTAATAATTGTAAGCAGGATTCATTGGAGTGCCATCCTTCTGGGTATGAAATGAGCCCTCTGAGAAGCAGGTGGTGGGGATTTTGCTACCAGCAAGTTCCAGGAGTGGAATGTATCCTCTGGACCATGCAACAGCTTCCTGAGAAGTGAAACTCATTGACCCAGAAGAGAGCTTTGTCATCTGAGGAATGTCAGGGGAGCAGCAGCAGCTGAAGAAGAACCAGGAGCCAGAACATGAGAGAGAGTGGTGGACACAGCTTAGCAAGTCCAGCGAAGTGCTTTGGAGCTGCAGGAGGCTGACTTGTGGAGTGTAATGTCTCTGAGAAATTAAGGGAGGGAGCTGAGCTTGTTGGCCCAGAGAGATGGAACTGAATGTTTTTGGGTGGAAGCTTAAAGCACAGTGGCATGCTTTTGGGGCAATTAATTAGCATACCTGAAGGAACTTTTTAATATGCCCTGATTACACATCTGTATCCTGAGCATTTCTCTCTACCATTCTACCTTATTAACTTCCTTAATAAATCCTGTGATTGTGAATGTAGTCTGTGAGTTCTGTGTGCCCGTTGCAATGAATTATAGAGCCTAGATATAAAAGCAGAAGAGTGTTATTTAAGACAGAACACCATCAGTGGACTGAATGTTTATGCATAAACCAAAATTCACCTAGATTATTTACAATGCCAATTGTTTATCAGCCCAAATCTATAATTGCTGCTACTCTACTTATATGTTTATTCCTATTTATTTTTTTATAGAAGGTGTAACTCTTTTATGATTTTGGAGAATTGATATTTATTTCTTTCAAGATATGTAAGAGAATCACTTACAAATTACTATTTATGCTAGAAGAATGTAGTGGGAGTCAATGACTCAGTGTGTTTGTATCAATCTGCTAATGATACACTTTTCTGAGAATATATTATTACTAGAAATAGTTGCTTTTGCTATGTAACAACCACCTCATGATCTTATGGTTTATTATTAGTATCTTCTTCCCTCTGAGGCATCTACTCAAGTTCATGGTGACCTTATGGAGTATAACCGTGTTCCATAAACTTCTCTTCCAAGATAACTCTGAACAGACTTGAACCATTTAATTTTAGATTTGCAGTTTTGTCTGTTGTTTTCATTATCCAAAGATCCTGAGCCAGCTACATGGACTTGATTCTGACTTATGCTGATCCTTTAAGAACATGTATCTGTTTAATGACCAAGGGCCTGTGTAATTCTTTTTTAACTATCTGAACTCAACTTCAGAATCGGGAGCCTTGTTGGGATGAATCTCCTCTACATGTTTCTCTGGGATCCAAATTGTGCTTCCTCAGCCAATGTTTATGACTCTCAGGAGAAAGGGCACAACTATCATGAAGGGAAGGAAGAATTGTGGGCAAGAGATTTAAAGTCGCTTGAATAAAATGTTATGCATGTGGTGACATGTTGTTTATGAATATGTGGCAGTGAATGTATGAACAATCAGAGTCATAGTGAAGAATTATTAAAAATTGCAAACTTTTAGTATAATCTTAGTGAATACTTGAAATCATTACATCAATCTGGATATATGTTATTATTTTTTTGTTGCATACATGCTGGTAGGAAACGATGGTCAAATAACCAGCATTTTTGTTCTACCACTTTTCTTCCACTTTTTTCTTCCACAGAATATTGGGTGGACACATAGACACAACAGTGGACACAACATACCATTGATCTGGAATACGGACAGCAGCAGACACCATTTGTTCCATTGTATAAAAGAGCACCACAAATCGAAGCACATGTGATTACAACTGACAATGACATAGAGGGTATGTTATCACCTGTGTTTTTATGTTATAATAGCTTTCAAATTTTATAACAAAACAATTGAGGGTTAAATAAACCTGCAGGATTCAAATGTATTAAATGTTGCATAACATTTATGATGAATACTTTCAAATTATACAGAACCAAGTAAAGAAACTGAATGGAGGAGAAATTTTTGTTATTTCTCCTCCCTGAAAAGTCTTCTATGTACCCTTCAGCACAAGTTTAAAGTAAACAGCAATTATAGTTTATTTTCCAACTCACAGAAGGAGTTCTTTTGATTGTTGTTTTTTTTCTAAGTTCTTAAATTCCTTTGTTCAGCTTTAATTGGAAAATCAGTGGGATACAATAGTTTCTATATCTGATGTTGTATCTTTGTCTGGTCATTTACCCTTCAATGACTTAAAGCTGCTTTTATATTGGCAAAATCACTAGGTTTCTGCCTAAAAGACATATTATAATTGTTTCATGTCTCTGTGTGGCACTGTGAAATTATTGGATTAATATCTATATAACTGTTATATATTATTTTTAATTCCCCATAAAAATAAGTTCCAAGAAAAATTATTTGGGTTTTCTGATCAGAATTTTAACAATCTAAATAATTTTATGAGTACTATGGTATCCTGATGGCATAGGGCTAATGCGTTGGGTTGCTAACCACAATTTCAGCTGTTCTAACCTACTAGGCATTTCACAGGAGAAAAATGAGGCTTTCTGCTCCGATAAAGATTACATCTTTAGAAACCCAAATAACCAGTTCTAATCCATCATTAAATTGCTATTCGTTAGAATCACCTAGACTAATTTTTATTATAAATTAAAACAAAGATTCTGCTGAAGAAATATTTGCATTTCACGAAATGAAGGACCAACACACCTTAATACAAAAATGCTCCAACATCCTCCTTTCTGGGAGAAGCACTCAGTTTTTATTTGATGAAGCAAAGAAAGGGAGATACTTTCACATGAAAAACAGACTGTAGAGAGAATGGGAAGAAAATGTATAAGGGCTGTCAAGTTACAAACTTTTCCAACAGCTCCTAGCAAAACATTCATTCTTTATCACCTGAGGCAACTTGACAAATAAAGCATTTCTAGGGATGTGGGGAAGATGGGGGACCAGGGGACCCGCATACTCTGAGAGCTCTTTCGAACAAGGCGGGTTTGGTGTCCAGGTAGCTGAGTGGTAGGAGTCTGGTGAGTGAAATATCCCCACAGGCCACCACCCGACCCCCACCTCACACATTTGTCTTGAGCTGGGGGCCTCAGTGATCTAGGAACCCGATTCATGGGACATCTTGGGGCATTAAGCGCCCGCCATCGTGGCCATGACTAGGTATAGCCCCACTCCATCCCTAGACTGGTACACAACACCCAGAGTCGCTTGCCTGTTCTGCCTAGACATGTGCAGCGGTGGCAGGACTCCCTACAGCAGCTGCCCACTCGTGGGACCCCACTAGGAGAGAAGCTTCCCTTTCCCGCGGTTCCCCTTTCCCCACGTGGCAGCAATCTGCCCTTGGGCTCGTGTCCCTCCCTCCATTCATCCAAGTCCCGGTTAACTGACCTGCAATCTACTGGGGGCTGCCTGGGCGACCTCCACGGGGGAACATCCACCCCCACTGCTGCCTGGGACCTTTCCACCAGCACCCTGTTTGCCAGCTGCTGCCCCCATCAGCCTAGTGCCCTGCTCCACGCCCGGCCCGGGAAGCAGAGCTGCGTACTTCCCCCCAGTGCCCATCCGGCTTCTATCTGCAACAATGCATCTCCGTCTGAACCCCCGCAGGCTGGCCTGCGCCCGGACCACTAAACCCACCTGGCGTGGAACAGTGGGCACTCTTGCCCACTGGGAGTGCGAGCGACAGGGCTCTGCACTCTTGCCAGAGTGACTTTGCCCTCCCTGTTGCACTGAGGGGTTTCCAGTGGCCAACGGCTCTGAGCCTGCTGCACGGGGCACTCCTCTCAGGCGGAGGGCAGTCGCCATTGCCAGCTGCTTCCCATCAGAGCTGCTGCTGTCCAATCCGGCTCAAACCATGTTGCTGAGGAGCCTGCGTTCTTCACAGGGCCAGCAGATCAAACGATAAATGCCTGCCTGCTAGGGAGCCTGGGATGCGGCTTTGCGGTCCCTGCTGGAGCCATCTGTGTGCTCCAGCGGGCTCTCAACACTGCGGTGCCCCAGTGTCAGCTCCTAAGTCTGCCCCAGCCCTCTCCAGCTGGCATAGGAGGCAGGCGCTGCAGCCTGTGCCTCCCTTAGCACGCCTTGCAGCCCCAGTCTTTTCCAGCCGGTGCAGGAGGCTCGCCACTGTGGGGCTTCCCCCATCTGCATAGCCTCTGCCCACAGGCTCAACTCTACAGGCCAGCAGGGACGTGGGAGGGCTTGCTGCTCTGAAGAGCATTTCCCCCCCACATAGCCCGGCTCTGGAGTCCAGATCAGCACCATGTCCCATGGCAGCAAGGCCTTGCCCACCTCTGCTTTCTATTAGGCAGCACTAGATTTTTTTGGGAAAAGCAGGTGGGAGGGGGAATCTAAATATATAAATATACATGTCTTTTATCTCATGCTGTTTTTTCTCTTTTTTTACTTTCTGTGTTTTCTTCTCTCCCCTCTTTCTTCTTCCTTTTTCATTATTGCTATTACTTCTCTCTGTCCCTTTTCTATAGTTTTTACTTCTATCTCTTTTTTCCCCACTTTCACTGTTATCACTTCTTTCCTCTCCTCTGTTATAGATTCTCCTTCCTTCTCTCTCACCATTTTTTCTTTTTCCTCCCCAAAATTAAAAAAAAATATTTTAAAAATTTTAACTTTTTCTTTTTTTATTACTAAACAAAAAAAGGGCTGCTAAGGGTACCCTGACAGACCAGGCCAAAGCAGCCTGGGGGCACTCACTGAGGCTCCAGCCCTCACTCCAGTCGCTGAAACATCTCACTATTGCTGGTCACTAATCCTTCGGGGAATTCTGCCTGCACAGCAGTCTGACCCATCCTTAGAGCAGGTCATAGGCAGCCGCCTGAAAGAATCCTTAACAGTAATACAGATAAGGGCCCCATAGCCTCCCAGAAACATGAGACCTATGAAAGGATCGAGGAAAAATCAACAGACAACATCACTCCCAACAACAAAAAACAACAACAACAGAGAGACAAAACAAAGTAGCAGAGCTAATGTCTCTCATAGAAGAAACAGATACAGATCTTCCACAGAAGGAAATCTTCAGAAGTCTGCTCACAGTAATACAAAAGCTGAGGGAAGCAACCCAGAACAAGGATGCAATAATAGAGGAGATGAAGTCCACAATAGACGGGATGAAGTCCACCCAACAAAGGGAACTGCAGGAGCTAACAGAGGAGGTAGCAGAAGCCACACATAAGGTCACAGATTTTACGATTAGGCTAGAGGAGGCAGAGAACCGTATCAGTGATCTCGACGACACTCAAACAGACCTACGCAAGTGAAAAAGACAGTCAGATAGGAAAATTAAAGAAACAGAAGATAGCCTAAGATCAATGACAGATACTATGAAGAGGAATAATATTCGAATTATCGGTTTACCAGTGCTCAACACAACACACAAGTTAACAGCCAAGATAGCAAAGGAATTTCTGGAAGAAAACTTTCCCACCCTAACAAGGAAGAACCAGGCACTTATACAGGAAGCAGAAAGAATGCCAGATAGACTAGACCCCAAGAAGAACACGCCAAAACATATAATAGTAAAAATATCCAATTTTGAGGAAAAAGAGAAAATTTTATGAGCAGCAAGAGAAAGGAAGACAGTCACATACAAAACAACGTGGTACTGGCACAATGACAGACACTCAGACCAGTGGAAAAGAATAGAAAGCCCAAGAATAAAACCATCAGCATATAGACAACTGATCTTTGACAAGGGTGCCCAAACCATCAATTGGGAAGTGGCTTCCCTTTTTAACAAGTGGTTCTGAATACAATGGATATCCACATGTAAAAAGATGAAACAAGACGTTTACCTCACCTCATGCACAAGAATAACTTCAAAGTGGATCACAGACTTAGAAGTTAAACCCCCAAACATCAGGGCCATCATGGAGGGAATTGAGACTAACCTCAGAGCACTGACCCAGGGAACTCATAGGCTCACTGCAATAGGGAAGGGTACACAGGCAGGTGAACTGGAAATCGACAAATGGGATTTAATAAAAATAAAGCACATATGCACCTCTAAAGACTTCACCAAGAGGGTGACAAGACAACCCACAGACTTGGAGAGGGTTTTTAGTAATGACACATCGGACAAAGGGCTCATTACTAAAATCTACAACACCGTCATGGCCTGCAAAGAGTTGAAAACATTTAACCCCCTAAGGAAGTGGGCAAAAGAACTGAAAAGAGCTTTAACTAGGGAGTAGACCCTGATGGCCAATAAGCATATGAGAATGTGTTCCCAGTCATTAGCCATAAAAGAAATGCAAATCAAAACAACCATGAGATACCACCTAACACCCCTGAGGCTAGCCCAAATCAGCAAATCAGAGAGCAGCAAGTGTTGGAGGGAGGGGCTGTGGTGAAGTAGGAACCCTCCTCCACTGCTGGTGGTCATGTAGATTTGTACAACCACTGTGGAAAGCAATCTGGAGATACCTAAAGAAAATGGAAATTGATCTACCTTATGACCCAGCCATCCCTCTCCTGGGCATATACCCGGTGGAATCAACAAATAAAACACTACCAGTCATCTGTGCTCCAATGTTTATTGTGGCACAATTCACAATCGCAAAGACTTGGAAACAGCCTAAGTTTCCATCGATAGATGAGTGGATTAGTAAACTCTGGCACATACATACAATGGCACATACATACAATGCATCACTGAAAAGCACGGACGATCACATGAAACACATCGCTTCATGTGAAGAGCTGGAAGGAATAATGTTAAGTGAGGTAAGCCAAACTCAAAAGGACAGGTATAACATGAGTCCCCTGAGGTAAGTACAATCGGCACGCCAGGAATAGAAGAATAAACACCTATCTCACAATAAATGGCTGGAAGAATAGACAGTTGGAGGGAGGGCAGGCCACACCTAGGGAGGTACATGAGAATCCAATATAAAGAAGGGGAAGGGGGCCAGGTGGAGGGAGAAGCAGGCAGTGGGTGTGAGAAACTGAGTTGATGGTACAGGGGGAAAAGGGCACTAACTCACCCACAGAACAGGTTGTGTCCCCACAGAACTGGAACTTGCATACAGACCCCACCAGGACATGCCAAACCAGGAGGGAAACGTAACACGTGGAAGAATCCACAAAGAGACTGACCATATGCCGGCCCTAACCAGAATTAGCCCGACCCCCACCAAGGAAAGGAGTATCACATAAAATGGAAATAGATCGTCTGGTGTGAGAAAGGAACTGACCTACCACACCACACCCAGAAGGAAGCTGAAGCAAAGGAAGGAGGAAGAATGAAGCAGAACACACCTGGCTCGGAGGGCCCAATGTACAGAGAGGACCATATAGCTGGCCCCAGGGCGAGATGCGACATCCTGCACTGACCCATGGCCCTACACAGGACAGCACCGGAGACACAGATTGGGATGTGCGACTGAGCTGACCACACCACACTGAGGCAAAACACAGGGGGTGTGCAATGGAGTAGCGGGGTAAGCAGAGCAAGGAGGTCCTGAGGGAGTATGAAGGATGGACTTTGGGGCCAGGATGTGGCACCCCATCAGACTTGTCTGGAAAAGACTCCTAAAGGCCAACAAACAGACCTGGAACCACCAACAGGCTTTTTTTCTTCTTTTTTTCAGCCTATTTGTTTTGTTTTTGTTTTCTTTTTTTCTCTTCTTTTAAATTTTGTATGTCAGTGGCTTTTTTGTTTGTTGGCTTGTCGGTGCTGCTGCCGCCATCGCCATGTTCTTATGTGCCACTTTGGTGCTGTCAAAGCCATCCCCAATTTTATGCACATATTAATATATCTGCAGGTCCACCTAGATAAGAGAGGCTGGACAAACAATGTGAGAAGGGACATGAGAGTGTGGGAGATAGGGGAAGGGAGGAGGTGTTGGCCAACCCAGGGACAAGGGAACAACGAGTGGTTCAAAACCAATGGCAGGGAGGGGATGGGAGGACTGGTAGGGGGTGACCAAGAGCAAGGTAACAGAGAGGAATTACTGAAACCAGAATGAAGGCTGAACATGGTAGTGGGACAGGAGGAAAGCATAAGGAAATAGAGGAAAGGTGTAGGAGGCAAAGGGCATACATAGAAACCTAAATACAGACATGTAAATATATTTAAGATTATGGGGAAATGCACCTATGTGCATTTATTTATAGGTTTAGTAGTAGGTTGACAGGTGGACATTGGGTTTCCTCATGCACATTCCCTTAATACAAGAGCACCTTGCTCAGCTAAACGGTCATTTCATGGTACCCACCTTCCCGGCATGATCACTGAAGACAGACGTGTGCATAAGCAAACGTGGTGAAGAAAGCTGATGGTGCCCGGCTCTCAAAAGATATACCATCCGGGGTCTTAAAAGCTTGAAGGCAAACAAGTGGTCATCTAGCTCAGAA
>NW_022107407.1:1529897-1544170 GCF_000313985.2 Echinops telfairi
GATTAAAAAAAAAAAAAAGATAACACTTTTCAATTTTCTAGCCCAGGAGTTGGCAAACTGCAGCTGTGAACCATGTATGGCTCTTCTGTGTCTCTGAAGTAAATTAGAAAAAAAAATTAGGGATATTATTCAGATAATGGTGATTTCATTTGTTTGCAAATATATACTTATGGCTCTTGAATAATTTTTATATTGTTATAAGGGACGAGATTGGCTATTCCCTCCCAAAAGTTTGCTGAACCCTGCCCTAGCCCATACATTCCCAAACTTAGTTGGGTCATAAGGGCCCTTTTGAAAAAACAAACAAACAAACAAACAAACAAACAAACAAAAATCATTACTCAGTGCCCCACTGACATACAGATTAAAGTGCAGATATCTGCTTTTGCAGTACCATCCCTGGATCATTCCAGCCCCACGACAGGCAGTATTACCCATTCTGGGAAACACCGCTTTAGCCTATTGCTTCTTCTTTCCTCACTTACCCTTCTCCGTTTGGTGAACATCAGTATGTTTCTTTTGGTATGAAAACATTTATCTTGATATTATGTTTGTAATAATGGTTGCATTCACGATGAAAAATAAAACTTTCCTCTATCATGATCCAAGTTCTACCTTGCAAGTCTGGCTAGACCAGAGGATGTACACTGGTACAGATTGGAACTGGAAACACTGTGACTCCAAGGCAGATGATCCCTTCAGGACCAGTGGTGTGAGTGGTGATACTGGGAGGGTAGAGGGAAAGTGGGTTGGAAAGAGGGAAACAAGGACAAGGATCTACATGTGACCTCTTCCCTGGGGGACTGATGACAGAAAAGTGGGTGGAGAGAGACGTCGGACAGGGCAAGATATGATAAAATAAAAATTTCTAAATTATCAAGGGCTCATGAGGGAGGGGGGACCTGGGAGGGGGGGGGGAAATGAGGACCTGATGCCAGGGGCTTAAGTGGAGAGCAAATGTTTTGAGAATGATGAGCAATGAATGTATAAATGTGCTTTACACAATTGATGTATGTATGGATTGTGATTAGAGTTGTATGAGCCCCTAATAAAACGATTTAAAAAAAAAGAGCATTTCTAAAGGACACAAATTAAGTGTTTTGGTATGAGTGTCTTGCAATTGAATGAAGATCAGGTAAATTCTACTAGAAGTTCTTGAAACAGAGCATGGATTCATTTGGTTAAGAAGAGAAAGTTGAATCAACTCTAATCTGAAGCATTTTAAATATAAAGTGTTGTTTACCTGGGTCAGGGGAAGCGTGGGTAAATTTGCCTGGTGATTCAAGAAGCAGTTATCAAGTTAACCAAGCACAGAACAATTGATCGGGATAGAAATTCTGATTTTTGACTTCTTTGTTATTTGAATAGTAAGACCTTGACAAGGAAAAGAATGACTGGGTTTCTTTAGAAAGGTCGAAATAAAAATTAGATTAATTTAAAATGGAGTTTCCATTTAGGTCTATCTATAGAGGAAGACTCTCGACTATTCTAAATAAGGGAGCCCTGGTGGGGTAGTGGTTATGAATTGGGCTGCTAAGCTCAAGGTCAGCAGTTTGAAACCATCAGTCACTCTGTTGAGCTTTCTACTCCTGTGAAGAGTAACGGCTTTGAAAAATCATAGATGTAATTCCACCTATAGGGTGAGTCCTATAGGGTGAGTAGCAACTCCACGTCATGAACTTTTGGTGTTATAGAGCAAGACTTTCAACATATTTTAAACAAAGACTCCACACCCAAAAAGAAATATTACGAACACACGATGGACACTTCCTGAAAGCGTGAGAAGAACACCCTTTACTGATTCCTTCAGAGAGACTTAGAATTTTAAGGTGCTGCTGACTAGCCACAGCTGCTTGAACTGATAAGGGCTTATATAGTGGACATTAAAAACCCATACAACACAGCAGCCATGGCTCAGACAAACAGTACACATTGATGAGGACTTATCTCAATCCCGTATTTCTTTGGAGTTCTAGCCACTTATAGCAAAAGGTAAGCTAGTCATTGAGACAAAATCAGGGGGCAACAGCAGTTCATCCGAAGTTATCTTTGAGTCTCTGTTCACTTTGTATTGACTCTGGTCCCTGAATTGCCTGCTTCCAAAGCACCGAGCCTATCCTCTTTACTGTGCTCCTGCTTACAACGGACATACCTGTCAATGCACACGTATTGTACTCAGCCTTCCTTCCAAACTTTCATTAAAATATTAGACTTCGTTTACCCTCCAACTACCCTTTGTCTGTTGCATGAATTTTTAATTGGCTTTTGTAAGTTTAAAATCCTTGAATTGTTGAGACAATTGAAAATGATAATTGACTTTGTATATTAATCTTTCCAATAAACCTGGGATTATGGGAAGACACAATCAGGTGTACTTGAATTGTCCTTACATCTGTTACAAGAATTAGGTTAAATTTGCTTATAATTTAGACACATAATTGTGAATCCTTTGGGCCATATGCCGATGGTCTTTCCTATCAGAATGATTCATTTTCTCTGTCCTTTTTTAAAGTATAATACAAAACAAAATTGCTGCCATTGAGTGGATTTTGACTCACAGCAACCCTATAGCATAGGGTAGAACTGCCCCTGTGAGTTTCTGAGGCTGTAATTGTTTATGAAAGTATAAAGCTTCATCTTTTTGGTGTCTTATAACCTGCTGACCTTGTGGATACCAGCCCAACATGTAACCACAACACCATCATGGCTCCTTTAAATGTATAGCTGCCTTGCAGAGTGGCGTGCCCTTCATGTATTTATCAGCTTGAAAGGAGTTTATGCACTTTCCCAAGCAGGACAGAGCCCAGAAGAACCATGCCACCTACAAGGCTGAGAACTCTGGACAAAGGAACCATATCTTTAATATTTCCTTATCCTGTTGTAATTAAATAACTTCGCTCATAAGTTCCCATAATCATGAGCCTTGTCTAAGGGTCTGTGTGGTCATTGCAATGAATTGTTGAAACCAGCAGAGAAATAGAGTCCCATGGCAGGGATAATTGGTGTCAGAATAGGTTTAAGAAAATTGTAGGGTGGAAGCATTACTAATTTCTGCTTCATAGAAATCAGGTTTGAGCTGGCATGGATTTAGATTCTCCTGCCCACTTAGCCAGAGAAAGTCAGATTGGCTACTAGGTCAATTCTTATCACTTAATTGTGCATGCACAGAAACTGCGCAAAGACCAAGAGGTCAGTGTTCGAATAGAAAAAAATACTACTCTGTTACTATTGTGTGGTTTAAAATCAGGAAAGATATAGCAGAGTTTTATCATTTCACCATTCTTAACCAATTTCTGTGCTGAACCTACAATCCTGGAAACTGGACTATCTGTATATTGAAGCACCAGAAATGGAGGAAAACACATTAACAATATACAGATGACATATTCTTCCCCCCCCCCCACATTCTTTCTATTGAAAGCTTAAAGTACTTGAAGCACTTACTAATGAAGATAAAAAACGACACCCTTTTGTATGGATTTTACATTAATACAAAGAAAGAAAAAATTCTCACAAATGGCTTAATAAGCAACATCATGATAAATGCAGAAAAGATTGAAGTTTTCAAGAATTTCATTTTACTTGAATCCACAATCAACAGTCTTGGAAACATCAACCAAAAAATCAAGTGACATTGCATTGGAAAATCTGTTGCAAAAAATTAAGAGTTAAAACGCAAAGATATCACTTTGATTATTCAGATGCATCTGCCCTAAGTCATGGCATTTTCAATGTGTCCTATGCAGATGAAAGCTGGATGATAAACAAAAAATCTGAGAGGAACTGAAGCATTTGGATTATGGTATGAGAAAAGAATATTTAATATAACAGGGACTTCCAGAAGAATGAGCAAAACACATTTTTCATGGTAGAAGAACAGCCAGAATCATCCTTAGAAGTGAGAATGGGGAGACTTTGTATCATATACTTGAGCATATTATCAGGAGGGATAATACTGGATAAAGACCTCATGCATATTAAAGTAGAGGATTATAAAAAAATAAGACCCTCAATGAGATGGATTGACACAGTGGCTGTAGCAATGGCTGTAGCAACATAACAACAGCTATAAGGATGGAGCAAGGTCAGACAGTGTCTACCTTCATACCTAGGGTCACTATGAGTCAGAACTGACTCAATGGCAATTAGCAGCATCACACCATAGATATTAATATTATTTATTAACAGTAGTAAATAATAACCTGTAGTGTCAATAGAAAAATGTTGTTACAAAGAAATTAGTCTATTACATTTAAGTAGCACTATTATTGTTGTATGCTATAGCATTATAATTAATAAATTAATCATGAATGTACTGAAGGTTAGGCATTGGATTGTTAACTACAAGGTTGACAGTTCAAACACAATAACCACTCCAAAGGAGAAAGATGAGGCTGTCTGCTCCTGTAAACATTTACAGTCTTAGAAACTATGGCAGTGAAGGCTTTGTATTCAAACAGCTGGGCCAGGATTCTCAGTGGTTTGGCAGTTAAGACCTAGTAAATCCTCATGATAAACTTTTCTCAGTGATGTGGCCTGCTTCCAACATAAGCAGATGCTATTGAAAATCTAGCTTGCTTTTCATTGGTTCTGCCACCTTTATCTGGCTCATCATCCAACTTCTGGTTCATTGACTTGAAACAATAACCTGCTGTATTGCCTGCTGATTCCCTGAGTCACCAGCAGTCCTGTTTTTATTTACCAACCTTGAGTTCATTTGTTTCAACAGTCAGAGGCTACCATCTGGATTCATCAGCAAATACAGCTTTGTTAGTTAGGAGAAGGTTCCAACCTGAGACCTGAACCACAGACTTGGAAAGTGTCTGACTGTATAACTATAAGCCATTTAACTGATATAATATATACAAATATATGATTCATTGGTTTGGTTTTTCTGGAGATCCCAGCCTATGACATTTGGTACCGAGACTGGTTCTAGAGAAAATCATAAGGATGAGCTCCCTAAATTGATTCTCAAGTCTTTATTTTTAAAGACATTGATAACTATTCCTCTATTAGTAAAGAAGGTGATATCAATACCCAGAATATCACCATCAGTAGATTAAGTTTTGATAAGAAATAAGCTTCTATGTGATTGTGTTTTTCATACTTTACTGTGAAAAGATAGGGATAGCAGTTGATTGTTCTTACTTAGAACAGACAAAATGGTAAAGAAAAAAGATGTGCTTAGAGCATCAGAATCATAAAACCTCAAAGTTTCCTCTGGTATCCTGAAAGAAAGCCTTATTTCTTGTAGTAACAGCTGATACTAAAAACAGAAAACCAGAATTTTATTGTAATCATGGATGGAATCCCAAATGAATTCCCAACCTTGAATGGTATCTGAAATTAAAAAGAGAAAAATGATTGGGAAGATATGGGGTCCTGAAAATGAGGACAGGGACATATCGATAGATAATCAAGTAGATAAGGACATTGGGCCCCTAATATCTGTTGAAGCACACCTACTTAAAACACCACCATGTCCATCTGAAGAGATTACCCTATCTTTTCTAATCCACTATTACTAAAACCATCATCTCTACTGCCTACATTTCATTAGATTATTTTAAATGCTCCTGATATAGCACCTGGGGCATTATCTGGGGCATCACCTGAGACAGATGCTGAATGTTCTCAGGAAACACCTCCACCTACCCAGTATTGTTTCTAAGTGTATAATTAGACTTAAGTTCTAGCAAGTCCAAAAGGTGAAGTATATATGTGCTCCACATAATTGTATCATAATCCATATTGCCTCAAAAAATGTTCATTTGAATTCATAGACCTTCGATTACTGAAAACACGATATCAATCAAAAATTCAAAGCAGAAAAAGACATTTAGTTATGAAAGGGTTTACTGAATAATCAATATTTATTCAACCATGAAAATTTTATTGCTATTCGATGTGATAAATCTGATTATCTTGATATGTTCTTGTAAATCCTGCCTATATCATATTATGTCTCAAGATTAGTATGTGTTATATTTTTTCTCTAACTTTTTAACTTTTAAATGGACTTTGTTTGATTTTAATAACTGGTTCCTATTAAATCTTTCCCTTTTAAAAAATATGGTAATCATAACCATTTTGCTTTTCATCTACAGATAAATCACTAAAAATTGAAAGCACTTAACCAAAATATTTGTAACAAAACTGAGCTATATCAGATTTAAGAGGAGGACAATAATATTTTAAATGTAGATACTATTGAATAAATAAAGATTTCTAGGCATTTTAGGAGCAAGCTGATGATATTTTCAGAGTATTCCTAATCACAACTTGCTGTGATGCTCTAATCTATGTAATTTCAAATGCTATCAGAGTCACCCAAAGTGAACAGCTTTCAGCAGAGCTTCCAGACTAAGAATAAATGATAAAGAAGGAATGGGCTGTTCATATTTGAGAAATCGGCTACTAAAAACCTGATGAATAGAATAAAAATATCAGAGACTGAAAATCTCATGAAAAGAAGCAGAGCATTGTCAGAGACAATGACAGAAGATGAATTTGAGGGTATTCAAAATATGATTGAAGCAGATTGAGGGTTTTTAAAATATGATTGAAACATTCTCAAAATAAAGTCAACCATAATGACATGGATAGGGTAAAGCCTATGTGAGCAAAGCCTTTGGGACATTTATTAGCTAATGGGGTACAACTCAAAATGAGAAAAAGCAGGTGGGGACATTAACTAATAATAAGAACATGGAATATACTATATATCAGTCTAGGAAAATGAGGTAAAAAATGAGGTGGAATGCAGAAAAACTGAAATGCCAGTCATTAGTGAGCTGACATGGACAGGTATTGGTCATTTTGAATCAGAAAACCTTATAGTTCACCATGCTATGAATGTCACAATCCAGAGGAATGGTGTTGCATTCAACAACAAAAAGGACATTTCAAGATCTATCTGGAAGTACAATACTGTCAGGGATAGGATAATATCTATCAACATAAAAAGAAATACAACCAATACAACTGATATTTAAATTTGTGTTCCAACCACTTAAATTAGTGATGAAGAAATTGAAAATTCTACCAACATCTTTAGTTTGAAATTGATCAAACATGCAATCAATAAGCATTGATAATTATTGACGATTGGAAAGCCAAAGTTGGAAACAAAGAGGAAGGAAGAGTAGTTGGAAAATACGACTTTAGTGATAGAAAAAAAGCTGGAGATCACACAATAGAAAATTTTAAGACCAATAATTTGTTCATAGCAAATACCTTTTTTCAGCAACACAAAAGGCGAGTATACATGTAGACTTTTTCCAATGAAATACACAGAAATAAAAATTAATACACCTATGGGGAAAAGACAATGAAGAAGCTCAATAGTAGCAGCTAAAACAAGGTCAGGGGCTGACTGTGGAACAGATAATCATTTATTCATATCTAAGTTCAGGTTGAAGCTGAAGAAAATTAAAACAAGTTCATGAGAGCTGTGGTAGTTACATAATCTGTTGTCAATTTGAAGATTGAGAGTATAAGGGAGGAATCTTACCTGTCAATCAGGATATAGCCAACAAGGCCTCTGTGTAGACATGGCCTTCTCCTAAGAATTCTGGGAACTCCTCTAATTTCCTCCTTAGAGGCGGGAGACACTCTCTCCCTGCTCACTCACTGCGAGACATTCTGAGAAGCCACATGAAGCTACTGTGAGGCAGTCAGAGTTTGGGAGCTGAAGGAACCACATGAGAATCCTGCTAGCTTTGAGATGCTTACAACGCCATTAGATCCACAAGACTTCCAACTCACTGGCCTGTGATCCTCCAGCATTTAGTGTCATTGAATGTGTTTTATGAGTTTGAATAGGATTCTATAGATTGGTATTGGATATATGGGCTAATATCAGACTTATGGACTTGATCTAGACTGGGCTGGGATGTTCCCTCAATATTCTTTTGCTCTTGTATATAAAGCTCTTTCTTATACACATCCCACTGTCTCTCTAGGTTTATTTCTCCAGTAAACCTGGACTAGTACAAGAGCCAAAATATGGCCTTGAGCCTATCCCACATGAATTTTAAGAACATTTCAAGAACAGATTTGATGCATATAACACTAATGACAGAAGATCTGATGAATTGTGGAATCACAGCCAGAATATCATACATGAAGAAAGTAAAAAGTCAGTAAAAAGGCTAAAAAGAAAGAAAATATCAGCATGGGTGTCAGAAAAGATTCTAAAAATTGTTCTTAATTATAGACTGCCAAAGGTACATGAAAGAAGTCATGAGGTCAAAGAGCTGAACAGAAAATTTCAAGAAGCTTGAGAATACAAAGTCAAATATTATAGTGAAATGGGTAATGACCTACAATTAGGGCACCAAAATGGAAGAACAGACTCAGTATGTCCTAAACTGAAAGAACTCAAGAAAAAGTTCAACCCTTGAGTTGAAAAATTGAAAGATTCTATGGGGAAAATACTGAAGTGTGCAGGAAGCATTAAATGAAGATGGAAAGAATATTCAGAGTCACTGTACTAAAAAGAACTAGTTGATATTCAACCATTTTAGGAGATAGAGTATGATCAAGAACCAATAGTACTGAAGGAAAATATTCAAACTGCGTTAAAGTCATTAGTGAAAAACAAGACTGCAAGAATTGATGGAATACCCATTGAAATGTTTCAACTTGCTGATGGAACAGTAGAAGCACTTACTTATCTATGCCAGGAAATCTGGAAGACAAGTAGCTACTTGCTCAGCTGACTGGAACGGATCCACATTTGTACCCATTCCAAAGAAAGGTGACTTAACAGAATAGAATACTTGAATTATAGAACAATATCATTAATATCACAGCAAGTACCATTTTTCTGAAGATCATCCAACAATGATTGCAGTAGTACATTGATAGGGACCTGATGGAAATTCAGATCAGATTCATAAGAGGAAGTGGATCAAGAGACATCATTGCTAGCATCAGACGCATCTTGATTGAAAGCATAAAATACCAGAACTATGTTCACTTTTCTATTATTGAAGGCATTTGATTGTATAGACCATAAGACTGTGGATAACTCTGAGAAGAATGTGAATTCCAGAAAACCTAATTGTGCTCATTTGGAAACTGTATGTGGATCAAGAAGGAATTGTGCAAACAGAAGAAGGGAATATGGCATGGTTTAAAATGAGGCAAGGTGTGCATCAGGTTCATATCCTCCCACCAATCTGTATGCTAAGCAAATAATCTGAGGAGCTGGATTATATGAATAAGAATGCAGCATCAGGATCTGAGGAAAGCTTACAAACATCCTGCAATACAGGGATGACATATCATGCTTGCGCAAGTGAGGCAAACTTGAAGCACTTGCTGATGAAGATCAAGGGTTGCAGCTTTCAATATGGATTACAACTCAATGTAAAGAAAGCCACAACTGGATCAATAGGTAACATCATAAATACATGGAAAAAAGATCAAAGGATTTCATTTTGCTTGGATTGACAATCAATACTCAGGTGGACAACAGTTGAGATCAAATGATGCATGGCATTCGGTCAATCTTCTCTAGAGTTTTGACAAGCAAAGATGTTACTTTGAGGACTAAGATGTGCCTTACCAAAGCCATACTATTTTTAAACCCTCATATGCATATGAAAGTTGAATATTGAATAACGAAAACCAAAGAAGACTCAATGCATTTGGATTATGGTGTTGACAAAGAATATTAAAAATACCATGAACTGCTAAAAAAGCAAACACACTTATCTTGGAAGATGTACAGCCAGAATGGTCCGTAAAGAAAAGCCTACTAAGTCTTCATCTCACGTACCTTGGACCTGAAATCAGGAGAGATAAATTCCTGGAGAACATCATGCGGGGTAAAGAGGAGGAACACCAAAAAAGAGCAAGGTCTTTGACGAGATGATTTGACACAGTGTCTGCATTGATGGGCTCAAATACCGAAAAAATTGTGAGGATGGTGCTCTGCTCTACACGGGATCACTGTAAGTTGGAATAGGCTTGAGGGTACCCAATCACCAGAGCAGCCGCATCTTATTAGTTTTCTTGATTTTGAAAAATCCATTCACAATTTATATTCATGTTGGACTTTTAACCACAAGATTAGCCCAGGTGCTCCACCAAAAAAGATGAAGAATTCTATGTTTATTTTAAAAATTAATCATTTTATTGGGGGCTCTTGCAGATCTTATAACATCCACAATTCAATTGTATCAAGCACACTTGTACATATGTTTCCATCATCATTTCCAAAATATTTCTTTCTACTTTAGTCCTTGGTATCATCTCCTATTTTTTTCCCTTCTGCCCCCACCCTCTCACCCTCATGAATCCTTGATCAATTATATATTATTATTATTTTGTATCTTACACCATCTGCTGCCTCCCTTAATGCATATTTCTATTATTTGTCCCATGAAAGTTTATAGCCTTGGATGACAAATGGTACAGAACTACTTTGTCCTATAGGATTGCTTTTAGTTAGAATTGATTATATGGCAGTGATTATTTTTGTTGGTTTTTGTTGTTATTTGGTTTATGTTTCAAACAACTGAAAAACTTGCTAAGAATACAGAAACCCATTAGAAGTCTCTAATTATTTACCTAGAGTAAAACCTGTCATTAGTTAATTCTGATTCCTAGTGACAGTATAGAGGGTTTACATAGTTGCAAATCTTTCTGGTACCAGAAAGCCTCATCTTTCTGCCTCAGAGTGCCTGATGAATTTGAACTACCAACCGAGGGCTTAGCAGTCCAACACTTACCTAATAGCCCCATCAGAATACTGTTGGATAAGACAAGTATCCTCAATTTTCTTTAACTTTACAAAGAAGAGTAGTGTAGTTGCCAATACCTCCTGTTTTACTTAGTTGATATTTTAGCTGAAGTAAAGCAAGATATCACAAATAGGCCACATAATTTCACATGCCACTTGTAACCAACTCCTATTTTCCAGATATTTACAGCTGGCTATCCTCAAGGATTAGATTATGAATCCGATCAATACTGTGTTATGGCGCATTTATATTTATAATCATTGTCTGATTGCACCCACAATGATAGCTCAATTCAAAAAAACAGAGAACAACAAATGTTGGAGAAGGTACAGAGGAATCAGAACACTGCTATACTTGTAAATATGTACAATCATTGTGGAAAGTGATATTGCCTTACTTAATACACCTGGGAATAGAAATCCCACATGACCCAGTAATACCTTTGCTGGATGTATATCCCAAAGCAATAAGAGACAAGAAATGAAGAGATGTATGCAGTGCTACATTCATTGCAGCACCGTTCACAATAGCAAGAAGCTAGAAACAGTTCAAATGCCCTCAGGAGAAGAAAGGATAAAGAAACTTTACTACATACACTCTATGTCCCAAGAGGGTGATTCATAATGTTCTCTAACATGAAATCATAATAATGTCTCTAAAGTGAATCAGAATCACATATAAACTATAGCTATAAATAGATTTGGGGGCTCACACTTAATTCTAGCCCCAATCTAAAAATATGTTGTTCTTATGACACGACCCTGCTTGATGCTCACCATCATGTAGAGATTACTGAAGATATGGGTACTATAACAAAGTGTGGTGAAGAACCCACGTCTCCTTGCTATCAGAAAGAATAAAGTCTTAAAGGTTTGTATTCAAACAAGCAGCCATCTAAGTGAGCCATCAACTAAGTACATATGGAAGAAGCACACCAGCGAGCATGATCAAAAACTTGTAATTAATAAAATCCAAATCCAAAGGAGAGAATAGTATGATAGCTTACACTTTGAATACCTGATTTACAGAAAGATATAGATAATAGTGGAAGCCTAATATCCATTTGAAGGGTCTACACAAGCATTAAGCTTCTGGTGAATCCCCTCTGACCATAATTAAAGGATATGAATAGCCTTGTTATCAGACAGAGATGTTTGTAGAGTTGATTATATAGAAAATATAGTAAGGTTAAAAAGTAATAACATAATTTAATCTCCGTTTTCACCCATTTTGAAGTTGTAGAGGACCCAGTGAAAGCGGAAGGGAAATGCATGTGGATTAAGCAATGTATTACTATGGAGCAGAGATGTAAAGAGCCGTGCTATCTTGAGAGTGCAGTGGAAACTGAATTAATTATTCCAAATGCAGCAGGTTAACATTGACCCCTTTATCATTTGATCTCCCTTTGACCCATTTTAAATTTATTCCAGTTTTTAATACATTGTTTTCTTTTCTATTGAAATTTTTCTTTATTTTAGTTTATTACTGTGTTAATTATTTTGTATGCTTTTCTGCATTTTGAATGAATGGTTTCTTGGAGTGTATGAGAGAGGAGGAAATAGGGAGCTAACACAAAGAGTACAAGAAAGAAGAAAATGTTCCAAAATTAATTGTGGTGATGATTGCACCACTTCTTGACATGATTGAACAATTAAATTGTATGATATGTGAATTATATGCCAACAAAACTGTTTAAATAATTAATAAACTAATTAATGATTCATATCTCTTCACTATGGTCAGAGAGGGTTCACCAGAGGCTTAATGCATGTGGGGACCTTGCAAATGCATTTTGGCCTTCACCTGTCATCCATAGCCTTCTACAAACCAGGTACTCACAATGTAAGCTCTCATAGTATTCCCTCCTTTGGATTTGATTAATTACAATCCTTGGATCACACATGCTACTATGTGAATTTAGTTGATGCCTCACATAGAGGGCTGCTTGCTTGAAGACAAGCCTGTAAGACTCCAGATGCTTTTCTTTCTGACAGCCAGGCACACCTGCTTTCTTCACCACACCTTTTAATAGCTCTCATATCTTCAATGCTCTCTTCATGAGGGTGAGCTTTGAGAAGTGCCACATCAAGAACAAATTATCCTTAGATCGGGGCTAGAATTAAGTTCAAGTCCCTAAATCTATTAATATATCTGTTATTTCTTTATGTCTCTGTTTCTCATTTTTTGTTAGATGATTGAGAACATTATCAATCATCTCCATGGGATAGAAGTTAATTTTATTGATGGTCATTAATTTAGCCAATGGCATAGAATTTAAAACACTAATGAGAAAAGGAAAATATACAAGTATAGTCCAGCTTCAAAGCACAATTCATGAATTGCTGACTTGTACAGATTAAACTCTCAAGTGACTGGACCCTACTTATTTGCACATTTGGAGTTGGTGATAGTAAAAAGTTTCAATAGCACTCATTCACAAAGACAGAACCATGCCTACCAGACTAATAAACCTCATAAAAAAGCAAGGAGGACATTAAAAGAGTAAATATATGGCAAACCTGAACCAGTATTCATTCGATATGGAAAACAAGAGATCCAAACCAAAGTCCGATGATCTTAACCTTGTTTCTTGTCACACTTGGGAGGTTCACCCAAGGGAGACTGTCAGTTCCTTAAAGCTATCACAAGTGATTTTGAGGCATCAATTCTTTTAATGAGGCCTACAAATGATGTGTATCCTAAAAGGACAGAGTCGAAAGTCCCATTAGTCTATAACACATGGCCTGGCTCACCAAGGGCTAGATAGATGCTAGGTCAAAAGTTTCCAATTAGGAATATAGTACCAGGAGTATTCTCTCACTGAGTTCGATATAAGCATTATTATATGTCCCAAACCCCACCCTACCCCACATAGTGGTGGGAAGTTGGTCCACAATTTTATGCACCAGTTTACCCACCAAGAGAATTATAATTGCCTTCTCCAAGACATACACGGAGAAAGGAGTTTTGAGAATATGTTCCCAGCAAAGCAGCCTGTGACTATCTTTCCATCTGAAAAAGATGTATGCATGTAAGTTTGTACTCTTAACCCATCATTTAGCCCAATATATGCTATACATCAACCTATATCAAGCCTCCATTTTAAGAAAGCCTGTCATGATTTCCAATAAACCAATTAGAGTATTGTAACCCCTCATCATTATGTAAACCCTATAAAAATGTTATGTATGTATTGTGCCTTGGGTTCCATGGATTCTCTGACCTTCTAGTAGCTGGATTGAGTTGAACTTGAATCCTCAAACCTCTCTGCTTCACTCATAAACTGAATTAGCATTTTCTCAGGTACTCACCATCAACTAAACCCTACCAGTCTTTTTCTAATATATATATATATTTAAAATCATTTTATTAGGGGCTCATACAACTCTTATCACAATCCACACACACATCAATTGTGTAAAGCGCATTTGTACATTCATTGCCCTAACAATTCTCAAAACATTTTCTCTCCACTTAAACCCCTGGCATTAGGTCCTCATTTTTCCCCTCCCTCCC
>NW_022107407.1:1546158-1547476 GCF_000313985.2 Echinops telfairi
ATGACCATTAGACAATTTGACCTGATAGATATTTACAGAGCTTTTCATCCAAATACAAAGAAGTCCACATTCTTTTCAAGTCCTCACGGTACTTATTCGAAGATAGACCACATGCTGGGGCATAAGGCAAATCTACATAAATTTAAGCACATTGATATCATACAGACTTCTCTCTCTGACCTCTGGGCCATAAGGCTGGAAATCAATAAAAGGAAGACAAAGAAAACAAAAGCAAACAATTGGACGATGAATAACTCTCTACTGCAAAAGGAGTGCGTGCTGGCGCAGATCAGAGATGAAATTAGGAAATTTCTAGAAACCAACGAGAATGAACAGATGATGTACCAAAACTTATGGGACACTGCAAAGGCAGTCATCAGAGGAAGCTCATAGCAATACATACACACCTGAGAAAGGAAGAGAGACTCATGACTGATATGCTGGCACAAAATTTACAACAACTAGAGCAGAGTCAGCAGGACAATCCTACTAATAGCAAAAGAAAAGAAATGATAAAAATTAGGGCTGAGATTCAGGAGAGGGAAAATAAGAAAACTATGGAAAAAGTTGGTTCTTCGAAAGGATAAACAGAATCGACAGACCACTTGCAAATTTAACCAAAGAAAGGAGGGAATAAATTTCATTAGCAAGAATAAGGGATGAAAGAGGGGACATTACAACAGACCCAAATGAAATCAAAAGGATAGTTACACAGTACTATGAAGGATTGTACTCCAATGAATTCAACAATTTGGAAGACATGGATAAATTCTTGGAAAAACAATCCCTCCCTAGACTATCCTCGGTGGGTGTCAAGAATCTCAACAGACCCATATCAATAGAAGAAATAGACAAGGTTATCAAGGGACTACCAACAAAAACATCCCCTGAACCAGATGGCTTCACTGGAGAATTCTAACAAGCGTTTAGGGAAGAACTAACACCAATCCTACACAAACTCTTCCATAGCATAGAAAAAGATGGCAAACTCCCGAACTCCTTTTATGAAGCTAGTATAACTCTGATAACAAAACCGGGCAAGGACCCCACAAGAATTGAGAAAATCAGACCAAGATCCCTAATGAACATCGATGCAAACATCCTTAACAAAATACTAGCCAACAGAATACAAAAGTATATAAAACAAATAATTCACCATGACCAAGTGGGATTCATTCTAGTGATGCAGGTTCAACATACGAAAGACCATTAGCATTATTCGTCACATTGACATGAAATACTATAAGAACCACATGATAATATCAATCGATGCTGAAAAAGCATTTGACAACATCCAACACCAATTCCTGTTTAAGAC
>NW_022107407.1:1548894-1552512 GCF_000313985.2 Echinops telfairi
GCCAACAAACATATGAGAAAATGTTCCCGATCTTTAGCCATAAGAGAAATGCAAATTAAAACAACTATGAGGTACCACCTGACACCCACAAAGGTAGCCCAATTAAAAAAAATCAGAAAGCAACAAGTGTTGGAGGGGCTGTCGGGAGACAGGAACTCTCATCCACTGCTGGTGGACTTGTAAGTATGTACAACCACTATGGAAATCGATCTGGCGATAACTAAAACAGATGGATATTGAGTTACCCTATGACCCAGCAATTCCCCTATCTACCCCGAAGAGGCAAGAAACAAACCAAGGCCAGATATCTGTGCTCCAATGTTCATTGCGGCACAGTTCACAATTGCAAGGAGTTGGAAGCAACCCAAATTCCCATCAACTGATGATTGGATTAAAAAACTGTGGTATATACAAAAAAACAGTGATGAACGTATGAAGCACATCGCTGCATGGGAAGAGCTGGAGGAAATCTAATATAGTTTTAATGAGTCATTTTTCTACATCTTCTTTTTTAAATAATTAAAAATTTTCCCCTTAAGGTAAGAAGTGAAAATAAAAAGCCTTTACCATTTACTGCTCTGCTGTGATAAATCTTCATGAAAGCAGACATTTTAGTAACTCTTTGTCAAATTGTTTCACAGTGGAAAAGCTCCACACGTCCTTCTCTGAGGCCAGTCACTACTAAACATCGAGTGAGCTCCATATTTCTTCATTTCGGTGGTTGTGGAAATAGAAGGCTACCTAGGCTTCCGAGTTACTATAAAAGAGTTAGGAAATATTTCATGGGACATAGTTCTCCAAAGATATTCCACACAGAAAATCAATGTCAGGATGCTAGCTAGTATGCATGAATAAGTAAAATAGGGAAATAATATCCCCTGAAAAGATTAAATGTCATATACAGATGAGAGTTTAGGTATCATTGTTTGGAGGTAGTCTGTTCACATAATTACTCACGTTGTGTGGATGGTCAATTCGCATAAAGTTCGTATTTTGAAAGTGATTCTTTGAATGTAAATTTAATTATACTGAATAAACCAAGATAAAGAGAAAATTGGCTAAAGGGAAAAAAATAAAATATACAGGAGAAAACTGATAAGCATTGCAGCTGATATTTAATAATAAATAGCCTAAGAGGAGGGACAGTAAGATTACATTTTTAAAATGCATTTTCTTTCCCTCCTCCTCTAATAACAAGAGCAACCAAAGTACACACTTGTCAATCTAGCATTATATGACAAGCTAAAACTACCCTCTGGGCAACATAATTTAGTGATACTTTGCATATTCTAATGTGTGATTGCAAATGTACAATTTGGTGGGTTTTAGGAAATATACACATCTCTTTAGATATATTGAATGGTTCCATTAACAGGAAGTTCCTTATACACCTCAAGATAAAGTTTGAGTACATTTTTCAACATTACATAATATTTTTACTGGCAAAAATTCACAAATATATATATTTTAATGAAGCATCTATTTAGCTAAGCTATAGCACATCCTGATGCATTGGGGCTTTAAATATCATAATGTTTACTCCTCCAGTAAGGAGGAGACTCAGAATTTCAAGCCTCTCCATTCTTTGGTTTTTGTCCTGCTCACAAAAAAGAATTCAACCTAGGGACAAAATTCAGGCAAGAGTCAGAGAAGAGGTTTGAAAGAATGAGTAGGTTTATTGAAGGGGGATACTTTGGAAAAGATGTCCAAAGGGTCTTTAGTCTAAAAGGTCTGACAAAAAGTAAAGCTGGATCTTACAGCTTTCTAATGGAGACCATCTTATCACAGGCTGTTTTCCTGGTGGGTCCTTTGCTATTGGATGATCATCTGTGTGGTCCCTCCTCCTTTCAGTTATTCATATTCTGGCACCCTCGTGCCCCAGACTTCATGCTGTGCTCTTGTCTCAGACCCAAAACTAGAGAGTTTTTTTCAGTCATCCTGGGGATTGTATGGCCATCTGCTTTTTCTTTCCCCTGTTCCTTCATTCGCTCCAATATCTCTGGTCTCTTCCATTGATAAGGAAATGTATATTCCACCCTTTGTCTTCGTTTGTGCTGGAGAAGTATGTGTAGCAGCCTGTCTCCATCTCTTTTGTGTTTAAGATTCCTGGCAGAATCTTTCCATTTATTACTTTTTCTCCCCTTGCCAGTTTTTTACTAGATAAACTAATGACACATCAAGAAATAAAATGAAGGCATAATGAAGTTTTATTAACTGTGGTGTAGCTAGAATTTTCATTTATTTTGATAGAAGGACTCTTGAGAGCTGGTGGCCTACAGTTATCTCCTGCCCTCCGTTTAAAGTAGCAAAAGTATCTGTAGGCCACAATTCCAATCTTCTCTTATCCCATTCTCAGTGCTTCACTGAGAACACCAACGTAAAGATGCTCTTCCAAAAAGAAGAAATGAAGCTTAGAATATAAAATGGACTTGGCACCATTTATTCGTAGTGAAAATAATATTCATTTTTACTTTTTTTTAACATGTTTTTAAGTTTTTTACTTCACTTAATTCCCCGTTCTCATTTTTAAAGCCTATGTTGCTTTGGTTAGGTGCCCTTAAGCAGGTTCAGACTCATAGCAGCCCTGTATGCAACAAGCAGTATGTACAGCGTTGCCTGGGCCTGTGCCATCCTCACAATTGCTCTTGTGTTTGAGCCCATTGTTGCCGTCATGTGTCGGTCCATCTTTTCCAGGGCCGCTTACCTTTTCACTGTCCCTCCACGTTAGCAAGCATGATGTCCTTCTCCAGGGACTGGTTTCTGCTGACAACATGTCCAAAGTATATGAGACAAAGTCTTGCCATCCTTGCCTCTAAGGAGTACTCTGGCTGTACTTCTTCCAAGACAGACCTGTTTGTTCTTTCAGCAGTCCATGGTATTTTCCATATTCTTCACCAGCACATAGTTAAAATGCACTGACTTTTCCTTGGTCTTCATTATTCAATGTCCAACTTTCACATGCATATGGAGGAAACTGAAAATACAAAGGCTTGGCCGGCTTAGTCAGTAACATCTTTGCTTTCAGCACTTTAAAAGATGTTTTGTACAGCACGTTTAACTAATGCATTGTGTTGTTTGATATCTTGACTGCTGCTTCCATGAAAAATGATTATGGGTACAAGCTAGATGAAATTCTTGATATCTTCAATCTTTTCTCCATTTATCATGACGATGAGGTTATCTACTGGTCCAGTTGTGAGGATTTTGGTCTTCTTTTTTATTATTATTAATAAATAATTTTATTGGGGGATCCTACAACTCTTATCACAGTCCATACATACATTTATTGTATGTCAAGCCCATTTGTACATTTGTTGCCCTCATCATTCTCAAAACATGTGTTTGCTACTTGAGCCCTTGGTATCAGTTACTCATTTCCCCCCTCCTCACTTCCCCCTCCCTCATGAATGCTTGATAATTTATAAATTATTATTATTTTTCCATATCTTACACTGTCCGATGTCTCCCTTGACCCACTTTTCTGTTGTCCATCCCCCAGGGAGGATGTTATATGTAGATCCTTGTAATCAGTTCGCCCTTTCTACCCTACCTTCCCTCCTCCCTTCTGGTATCACCACTTTCCCCACTGGTCATGAAGGGACCATCTGTCCTGGATTT
>NW_022107407.1:1552671-1568796 GCF_000313985.2 Echinops telfairi
GAACTAGAGGAAAGTTGTATGTTTCATCATTGCTACACTGCATCCTGACTGGCTCGTCTCCTCCCCAAGACCCTTCTGTAAAGGGATGTCCAGTTGTCTAGAGATAGGTCTTGAGTCCCCAACCTGCACTCCTCCCTCATTTACAATGATATGATTTTTGTTCTTTGTTGCCTGATGCCTGATCTCTTCGACATCTTGTGGTCACACAGGTTGGTGTGCTTCTTCCATGTGGCTTTGTTTCTTCTGAGCGAGATAACCACTTGTTTACCTTCAAGCCTTTAAGGCTCAAGATGCTATATCCTTTGATAGCTGGGCACTATCATATTTCTTCACCAAATTTCCTTATGCACACATTTGGCTTCAGTGATTGTGTTGGGAAGGTGAGCATGATGGAATGCCAATTTAATAGAACAAAGTGCTCTTACATTGAGGGAGTACTTGAGTGGCGGCCCAATGTCTTATCTGCTACCTCAATACTAAACCTATAGATATATGCAATAGATCTATTTCCCCATCATCCTATATAAATATATTTACATATGTACATGCCTGTATTTAGACATCTATAGATGCCCTTTGCCTCCTAGTTCTTTCCTCTATTTCCTTTTACTTTACTCTTGTCCCTCTATCATGCTCAGCCTTAATTTGGGTTTCAGTAATTCTTCTCAGTTATATTGCCCTTGATCAATCCCTACCAGGCCTCTTACACCCTCCTTGCCACTGATTTTGGATCACTTGTTGTTCCCTTGTCCCTGGTTGGTCAATACCACCTCCTTTCTCCCACCTCTCCCTCTCCCATGTCCCCCCAGAACCATTGGTCCCATTGTTTTCTCCTCCAGATTGTCTTATCTAGATAGACCTGAAAAGATAAAAATATGTATGCCCAAAAAATAAGACACAGGGAAAAAAAGTGACAAAAGAAAACAGAACTCCAACAGCAAGAAAAAACCATTGCCAATAACAACAACAAACGAACCCCCAAAACAAAAAGAACGAAAAACCAGTAAATAGTTCAAGTCTGTTTGTTGACCTCTAGAAATGTCTTCCAGTTGAGTTCGATGGGATGTCACATGCTGGCCTCAAAATCTATCCTTGGCACTCCCTCGGGACCTCCCTGCTCTGCTCCCTGCTTTGCTCTGCAGCATACCCTTAGTGTTTTGCCTCGGTGTGGTGGTGTCAGACCAGGCACAATCCCGATACTGTGTCTCCAGTATTGTCCCCCATAGGGCCATGAGTCAGTGAGGGACATTGTGTCTCAGAGTGTGATCAGCCATATGGTCCTCTCTTGCTTTGGCTGCACTGAGCGAATATATCATTCTCAAGGCTTGGTGGGCCAGGATGTGCTCTACTCTCTCTTCCTCCCTCTTCATTTGCTCTGATCAGACATATCCATCTCCCCAAGCTGCAGCTTTAGTGCTGTCCTCTAAAGTAAAATCTTCTGGGGGGAGGGGCAGCTGTTCATGTAGTTGGGATTGGGGCCAGGCCTTCAGACCCCCTCCACTGAATCCCTGCTCCATGCCAGCAAGCTGAATTCAAATTCTGGATCACCGGGTTGAAGTCTGGTCCCTCTTTCCCTGTGGAGATATAAAGAATACCCTACCCTTGTGTGGGCTAGTGTCCTGTTCCCCTGCTACACATTTCTATCTCTTTTTTTCTTTTTTTCCTCCCTCCTTTTCAGTTGGCTACCATATGAACTCCTGGATTTGGTCTGGCTCACTTCTACTTTTTAAGGGCTATAGAACCTACACGAATCTTTGTCTCTTGGCCTGCTTCCTCTGGTGTAATTGGAAGCGTTGCCCAGAATGACTCTGTGACTTAAATGAGAATTATGAAAGAACTGAGATAATTGTGAGATAACTCCTTTAAAATATCGCTGAACTGAATCAACAGATGTCTTTGACCTAGGTGTGGCCTTATTAAAAACATTCTGTAAGAGTGAAAAAAGGTTAATACTATAAATTAGGAGGGACAATTATAGTTAATGTGCACTCATGAAAGCAAATGCTTCAATCTATGTCACCTAGTCTGGTAAATTGGACCAGGATTGTAACCACGTGGATCTGTGTCCTACAACCAGGGTCGAATGGTGACTTTCTTCACAAGCTGGACCCTTGCCATGCGTCTCCCCGGTTGTGGTGGACTTTATAGTCATCCATGGACATTTAAGGAATATGTACGGTTCATCCAGGATAAGGACTCCATCACACGTGTCTGGATGCTGATTTGGAATGAGGGTAGACCATGTAAATATGACTGTTTATTCATTTAATTTAATCTATGAGTTTGAACTGATACCATGGCAGTGAGTTTGGTCCAATATTCAAAACTTCAGCTGCTTGATTTTCCATTAAAGGGATCTAAACTATAATATGGTACCTATGACCTTATAGGGGGAAAATAACAGTATGATTCTGGCTAAGTAAAAGTACAGAGGTTCAACTACCACATTTGCAAAAATATCAGTATAAATGCAACAAAAGTTGAACCAAAATATCCAGACCTCTGTAGTATTAGTATTAGGACACCTATGGAGCATAGGCCTTGTACTTTATAAAAATTTTCCCCCAAAAGGAAAGAAAGAGATGTTTAAGTTACTGAGACTTGGGAAATTAAGCGCTCATGGAACAACTCAGTCAATTGATATAATGTGGTTCACAAAACAACATGATCTGTATCCTAGTGAAATCAGTAGAGTCTAGAGTTTTAAAAGCTTTAGAGTATTCATCTAAGACAAATTACTCACCAGAAGTGTGTTAGGCCAGGTTGACTAGGTAAACAAATGCAGTAGTACTCATATATGTATAATAATGGGCTTTATATAAAAAAGTAATTATATATCAAGCATTCCATCCCAGTCCAACTCAAATCCGTAAGTCCAAATCTACTTCATGAGTCCCTCTTCAAACTCATGAGGCTACATGCAATGATGCAGAATACAGGAAGATCATAGGCTGGTGGGTGCAGAATCATGTAGATGGAAACATGACAGTGGGAACATGGTAGGGCTCCAGCAAATCTCAGGGTCCGTCCTAGAGAGTCCTAGCAGGTAGGAAGGCAGAGAGAGATAGCCACACCCCAAGGACACAGCATCAGGCTGTGACTTGATTGACAAGTTTGACTTCACTCCTAGTCAAGGGTGTTTATTTGACATAAAATCATCTAACTACCACAAGAAGAACAGTATAGAAGGTAACCAAAGGTGCATAAAAGAAACAATTCTACAAGAGCTACAACGTCATCGACCGAGTCCAGAAAACTAGATGATGCCTGGCTATGATCATTGACCAATCTGACAGGGATCACAATAGTTGGTTCCAGGTGAAATGAGAGTAAGATATGTAACTCAATTCAATTTTCTTTAAAACAAACAAACAAGCCATGCAAACTGTAAGTGTAGAGAAAAGAAGTCCTGATAGGATGACCCTGAGACATTCATTCAACACAGAAATCAGCCTGTGTCCCCTGCAACCACATTTTAGTGAAATAGAGTGGCACACAAAGTCAAGGATATTGCTTAAGCATTTTAAATCCATCAGTATGACACCCAAAGGTAAAAAATTCCTTAAAGCCAAAGATAAGTAGGAAATGGGACAGGGATACTAGAATATTAGAAAAGGGAGCAAACAATATATTTAATGAGAATGTTGATACATTTTGATCAACTAATGTTACAGACCAATTTGTGTGAAAATCAAGTGGGATATCCAACTTGCTGTGTAAACTTTCACTCAAAACAATAAAATATTATTTGGAGAAATAAATAAAATCAGCAGTTTTACTTCTAATACATGCAATAGAAATATACATATATTAATTATGAGGAGAGATAAAAGGATGATGGTAATTATAGAGGGCTGACAATATGGTAGCTGGCTTAAATGGTTATGCAAACTCAAGTGGAAGATTTTCCAGACTGGGTTGTTATGAGGTTTAGACATGAAAATATGAGCATCTTCTTTAATAGCCCTTTATCACTCTTGCTCTCCTGAATCAAGTGCCTGGAATATGCTGAGCTGATGGGACAATTACTTGACTCTTAAAGAATTTAACTTTCATACTGATTGTGTTTTTTTCTTATTGCAATTCTTCCATTATTTTTCCACACTGTCAAAGTTTAACCTGGTTAAAGCCATGCAGTAATACTTTTGTGCTATAGTTACTTACTTGATATGACTGTAATATTGCTTTTGTTATACCTACCAAATATTTGTATGTTGTTGTTGTTAGGTGCCTTAGAGTTGGTTCCGACCCTTAATGACCCTGTGCACAACAGAATGAAACACTGCTAGTTCAGTGCCATCTGCACAATTGTTCCTATGCTTGCGTTCATTGCTGCAGCCAGTGTCAATCCATCTCATTGAGGTCTTTCTCATTTTAGCTCACCTCTACTTAACCAAGCATGATGACTATATACCAAAAAACCCTCATAAGCTCATTGCCACCCAGTCGATTCTGACTCATAGTTACCCTACAGGACAGGGAAAATCTGCTCCCGTGAGTTTCCAAGACTATAACTCTTTACAGGGTAGAAAATTTCATCTTTTTCCCTCAGAGTGACTGGTGGTTTTCAAGTGCAGAATTTTGACACTGGCAACCCAACACATAACGGATATGCCACCAGGGCTCCTCACTGATGGCTATATAGGCCTTTGTAAATGTGTCCTGCTTGTAGCCCATAAAGGGAATTAGATAGCTAATTAACAATATAAATAATGTACATGACACCCTTGTATGGATTAGGCCATGCAAATGAGATGTATGGTACACTAATGTAGTGATTGATCAGTCTTGTTTTCTCATTGAGTTTAAATTCCTCCATCCTGTGGTAGTTACACAATTTCATGTCAACCTGAAAAAGAATGAAGGGATGGAGTCTAGCCTGTCAATCAGGTCATAGCGTGATGATCCCTCCTGTGGGTGTGGCCTTCTCATGAGGATTCTGGAAACTTCCTCTCTCTTCATTCTGCCATCAGAAGAAGTGGGCCACTCTCTCTCTCTACTTCACCTTCCTATTGACAAGCCACATGGAACCAGACTGGTGGCAACCAGAGCCCCAGAGATGCTTCCACTATCACTGGATGTACAAGATCAGTGACCCATCAGCCTGTGATCTTCCTGCATTTGGCATCATTGCATGTGTTGCGTGAGTCTGAAGAGGAATTTATAGACTAGTATTGGACCTATAGGCTCATATTGCACTTATGGAATAGGCTGGGATGTTTTCTTAATATATAATTACTCTTTGATATAAAGCTCTTTCTTATACATATATGAGTGTCTCTGGATTTTTTTCTGTAATCAACCAGGACTAACACACATCCCAAAGACAGAAATAGAGATCTAACTACCACCAAGATAGACAGGACAGTAATAAAACCTATTCTTTAGATCTGTGATTTCTGAACTCAGCCTTCCCCACCCCCCAATTTATTGGGAGCTAATACAGATATTATATCATTCCGATGTTCAATCACACCAAGCAGTAGTGTACAATTGCTACCACAATCAGTTTCAAAACATTCTCCTCCTTCTTGAACTTCTTAATATCAGTCCTTATCCTTGTATCCCCTAGAAACTTTTATTCTACTTGTTGTCTCTATAGGTTCATTAATCCTGGTTTCATATATTGAAAAACAGGAAAACATATAACAAAAATTCAAGAGGGTTGCCCTCAATGACAAAATACATCTGTAATAAACCTATATTAAAAAATAACCAAAGAAAAACACAGAAAATATTAAAAAACAGATCAGGCCCCATGTGCATCAGAATCAGGGGAGATATGGGGGCGGGTGGGTGATCAACTGACAAGGTTTTAACCATTCAAGTTGGGTTTGTAATTTTGATCTCCTATATCATCTGTTCAATGAACTTTGTTTGGTATCCACTTTCTTCTCACCCCTCTATTATAGATATGTGGAATCCGCTAAAGGCTTATTTCCTATGTAGATCTCACAAATGAATCTTGGGCTTCCACTGTCATCCATAGCCTTCTGCAAAGTAGAATCTCACAATCTAGGCTCTGATACTATTCCCTCCT
Source organism: Echinops telfairi (assembly GCF_000313985.2). Classification (NCBI taxonomy): domain Eukaryota; kingdom Metazoa; phylum Chordata; class Mammalia; order Afrosoricida; family Tenrecidae; genus Echinops; species Echinops telfairi. Next base: position 1,558,712 of record NW_022107407.1, read on the forward strand.
ATGACTTCCGATTATGTGATTTACAATCCTCTTGTCACTGGTGTTGGTGTGCTTCTTCCATGTGGACTTAGCTGACATCTCTCTTTGATGGCTTTTTGTTTAGAAACAAGATTTTAAGACCCCCACATGTCATTTTATATGACAGCCAATCACCATCTAATTTCTTCACCACACTTCGCTATAGCACCCCTATCCTCTGCGTTCCTTTCCTGAGGGCAAGTATCAAGTAGGGCCATTATATAAGAATTAATTGGAACTAGGATTTAGTGTGAGTCCCAAACTCATTCCTGGATCTAAGTTGTTTTATAAACTTTATCTGCTTTGGCTCCCTTTAGAGACTCCCTTGTTAATTTCTGGTGGAGAGTCTTATCAATCATCTTCATGGAGCATAAAGATCTTCCATTAATATTGTCATTGATTAGCCCCATTACTAATATTTTAAAACACTTTTGAGAGAGGGATATTGGGCCAATGCAGACCATCCCTGTATCACAAGACCTGCATTATTAACTTGTATAGTATAAATTCTTTCATGGCTGGACAGTATTTACACAAACAGTGGGAGTTAGTTGTCAGGGAAAATTTACAATAATATTCACTGAGAATGTAATATATATCTTAATACAGTGTATAGGGAGGGCATTGATGTAGTAAGTCTGCCTATTATCAGTTCAGTACTCTTGGTAGAGCTGACTTCTGCTTCTTCAAACACCATCAATTCTCAGTCTTAAGCCCTCAGTTTACAAATGTGCTTGAGGTAGAGTGCAGTTCACTTAGTGGTGTTTCTGCAGCCAAAACTGCATGTTGTGCACCTTAATGATCCTGGATTCAATGTCCAAGTTGAACTTAGCCTCTTTGATCCAGGAGAAACAGAGCTATTACATCAGAGAGAAGTCAAAAAGAACAGCAAATAAGTGGTGCAGCAGAGCGAGCAGAATCAGGAGACAAAACAGGCAACACTGTGGTAGACTTCCATACTTGTGGAAAAAGAAAGCTGAGTGTCTTTGGGCACAAGACTTGCTAGCAGAGTCAGGTGTCTTCAGGCACATATTGGGTTCTGTTTTATTTCAGAAGGTTCTAAACTTCATTGCAATGGCTACAAAAAACTTACAGACAAAATTCACAAAGGGTTTATGAAGGAAGTTAAAATTTTGTAATGTTAGTGAGAAATGTTTATGGTTTAGTTGTTTCTCAAGACATGTTACAAAGTTTTGTCAAGTCTAATTAATGCCCCAAACTTCAACTTAAAGGCATTCTGCTTAAGCTCCATGAGTCAACACACCCCAAATAAAGTGCCCTAAAGCACCCCACTGCAGTAAATCTCATCCTGATAGCTCTAATTCTATGGCTCAACAGGTTCAATCTCCCTTATTAAGTGTCCAGAGACATCCAACTCCACAAGTCAGTATCCTGCACAAAAACATTCAGCTTTACTCGCTCTGTCAATTGGGAAGTGCATCACTCTGTTTTTTGCCTTGGCAAGGTTCTGCTACTGCTCCTCGCATGTTGTACTTGTCACCTGGATCCAGGAGGTTCACTGCACAAGAATCTTAGGTCCAGAGGACATGCTCCACTCCTGGCTCTTGCTGATAATGGCATTTCTCCTCCTGTTTCTCAGAAGGCTTATTTAATACACAGCAGGATGTCACTCTGGGGAATCTTGTTCAAAATACTCACAGGTAAATCCGTTCAGTACCTTTCCCCACCTTCTTATCAGATCCATGCAAGGAAAGGAAAGGCCATTTGTTGGGAGTTAGAGACTGACTAGAAGGACTTCATTAGATAACATTCTTGCTATGGCTTATTGGCAAAGTAGAATGCCTATGGGCACTTAATTAGCAAATCTAAAAGAACTTTGTAAAACTTTCCTAAACATAAAAGGAGACCAAGGGACTTTGAAGGGCTAGAGAGGTGGGTCCATGAGCATGACACAGTAGAGGCTGTTCTGATGGAAGAACTTTATCCTGAGACATTTCTGACTCTAAATTTTAACAAGTTACTTCTTTAATAAACTTCATAATTGCGAGTATAATTTGTGAGAATCATGCGGTCGTTGCAATGGATTATCAAACCTATCAAAGATGTAGAACAGTGCCATGGGAGGGACACCTGGTGTCAGAAACGGTAACAAAGATTGGAGGATGAACGAATGATCTACTGCCTCATAGGAAGCAGCTTTGGGTGGTGATGCTAGTGATTTAGATTCTCTTTCTTCCTTTTCAAGTTAGAGTAGACAAGGCACTGTTCCCATACCACCTTTGCTCCATTTTAAAGATCTTGTCATGTCGAGTGCAGTTCAGAATTGCGTTGTTGAATAGTATGGCTCCTGAAAATACTCATTGCCATCGAGTCAACACTGATTCATAGTGACCCTAAACGACAGCGTGGAACTGCCCCTGTGAGTTTCTAAGCGTATAACTGCTTATTGGAGTAGAAAGTCCCATGTTTCTTGTGCTGAGCAGCTGGTGGTTTCTATTCAAATTGTCAGCCTTGTGGATTGCAGCCCAACTCATAGCCACTATGCCACCTTGCTGAGAAGATGCCATATATTCAGGTGCTTATTTACTTTCTAAAGATTAACATACAAGAGATTTCTTTTTATGATTATTTGTGACTGAGAGTACAGGGATATAAAAATTAACTGAATTATTTTATATATAAATATTTTTAAAATCATTTCTTGAGGGCTTTTACAATTCTTATCACAATCCATACTTACATCCATTGTGTCATGCACATATGTACATTTGTTGCCATCATTATTCTCAAAGCATTTGCCTTCTACTTGAGCCCTTAATATCAGCTGCCCATTTTCCCCCTCCCTCCCCTCTCACTCATGAACCCTTCATAATTAATAAATTATTATTATTTTTTCATATGTTACACTGTCCAGCATCTCCCCCGACCCTCTTCTCTGCTGTCCATCCCCCAGGGAGGAGGCTATACGTAGAGTCTTGTAATCAGTTCCCCCTTTATACCCCACATTCCCTCCACCCTCCAGGCATCGCTACTCCCACCACTGGTCCTGAAGGAGTCATCTGTCCTGGATTCCCTGTGTTTTCAGTTGCTATCTGTACCAACGTACATCCTCTGGTCCAGCAAGATTTGTAAGGTAGAATTGGGATCATGATGGGGGGCGGGGAGGAAGCTTTTAAGAACTAGAGGAAAGTTATATGTTTCATCGTTGCTACCCTGCACACTGACTGGCTCATCTCCTCCCCACAACCCTTCAGTAAGAGGTTGTCCAGTTGCCTACCGATGGGCTTTGAGTCTCCACTCTGCACTCATCCACCTTTAAATTGGATAAGATTTTTTGTTCTTTGATGCGTGATACCTGATCCCTTAGACAGCTTGTGGTCACACATGCTGGTGTGCTTTTTTCATGTGGGCTTTGTTGCTTATGAGCTAGTTGGCTGCTTGTTTATGTTCAAGCCTTTAAGGCCCCAGACACTATATCTTTTGATAGCCGGGTACCATCAGCTTTCTTCACCACATTTGCTTATGCTCCCATTTTTCTTCAGCAACTGTGTCGGGAAAGTGTGCATCCTGGAATGTGAATAGAACAACATGTTCTTGCATTGAGTAAGTGCTTGAGTGGAGGCCCAATATCCATCTGCTGTCTTAATACTAAACCTATAAATATATGCACATAGATCTGTTTCCTGCCCCTCCCACACAAAAGAATTTATTTGAGAGGACGGCACTGAAGCTGCAGCTAGGGGAGTGGGGCATGTCTGATCAGAGCAAATGGGAGCACTTAGGTGGAGGAAGAAAGAGTGGAGCACATCCTGACCCACCAGGCCTGGAGGACAGAATCCCTGCTATGAACAGCCAATGGACAGAGTGGACAATATGGCTGATCCCACCATGAGACACTCCATCCCTTGATGGCCCCGGGCCCTAAGGGGGACAACACTGGAGACTCAGTGTCGGTACGGGCCCAGACTGACCCTGAGACACCGATGCAAACCACTAAAAGCATGTGGCAGAGCAACCATGGGAGCAGAGCAGGGAGCCCCCGAGGGAGTACAAAGGACAGACTCTGGGGCCAGAGCATGGTATCCCATTGGACCTGACTGAAGGACATGCCTAGAGATAAAAAATCAGACCTTGATCTATTTACAGGTTTTTCTTTCTGTTTAAAATTTTTTTCTTTTAATTAATTTAATTATTCTTCTATGGGTAATTTGTTTCCTTTTTTGTTGCCATCACTGTGTTCTCACTGATCGTCTATATTGCTATGGCTTGGTTTTGGATGCATATTATTATCTCTACAGATCTATCTAGATAAGATAGACAGGATGAATAGTCTGGAGGAGAAAACAATGGGACCAACAGTCCCAGGGGACACGGGAGAGGGGGAAGCGGGGGTAAGGAGGCGGTGCTGACCAACCTAGGGACAGGGGAGCAACAAGTGATCCAAAATCAGTGGCAAGGAGGGTGTGAGAGGCTTGGTAGGGATTCAGCAAGGGCAATGTAACTGAGAGAAATTACTGAAACCCAAATGAAGGCTGAGCATGATAGTGGGACAAGAATAAAGTAAAAGGAAATAGAGGAAAGAACTAGGTGACAAAGGATATTTATAGAGGTTTTAAGATTGGAATGTACATATATAAATATATTTATATAAGTGTGGGGAAACAGATCTATATCTAAATATTTGATGGCACAATAAAGCTACTTCTCAAAACATGTTGCAGAAAGTTTTTCCATTGTGAAATTCTGATCTGTACTATCTGATGTTCTCATAGACTATAGCTGGAAGTCCACATTCGACTTTATTTTTATTTTGCTACATATCTCCAATTTGATAATTCAAGCATTAGATAGAATCACTCATTGATGAGGGAGTTTTGTATCCACTGTCTGAATTAGGTAATTTACCTCCTGTAATGGCTTCTGCTCACCGACCTTTGTCGATTTTTTCATATTGTAGAGGTTTATGTGCTTCTGTGATATTGGATACTGGTATTTCAAATACCATCATGATCACTCATGGTGGATAGGTTTCAGTTGAACTTCCAAAATAACACAAGCAAGCAAGAAAGGGTTGGCAATCTACGTCTGAAAATTAGTCACTGAGCACTTTATGGAACACAATAGACTATTGCTTGAATGGATTTAAACATGTCAATGACTGTGAAGACAGTACAGGACTATGCAACATTCTGATCTGCCATACATTCAGTCCTTAATAAGTCTGAGCTGATTCAACACCTGCTAAACACAGTATTTACCTCTGCATTGAATGATCTAATACTTTTCTACCTTTCTCTGAGAATACTGTCTCCAAGACATCTAGAGGAAATGAATACATGATTCAGGACAGTTGTGGATTAAAAATTAGATACAGATGAGAGCTCAAAACATAACTCATTTCCCCCTCCTCCACCCTCCCTCCCTCATGATCCCTTGATAATTTATAAATTATTATTTTTTCATGTCTTACACTGAACCCTGTCTCCCTTGACCCACTTTTCTTTTTTCCATTCTCAATTACAATGATCTACATATAACCCCCTCCCTAGGGGACAGACAACAGAAAAGTGGGTGAAGGGAGGTGTGGAACAATGTAAGACATGATAACAATAATAATTTTTAAATTATCAAGGGTTCATAAGGGAGGGGAATAGGGAGGGAAGGGGGAAATGAGAAGCTTATACCAAGGGCTCAAGTAGAAAGATAATATTTTGAAAATGATGATGGCAACATATGTGCAAATGTGCTTGAAAAAATGGATGAATGTATGGATTGTGATAAGAGCTGTAAGAGCCCCCAATAAAATGATTTTTTAAAAAGATGTCTAATAAGTTACAGAAAAATTAGATCTTATTTACTAATGGAATCAGACAGGAGATCCAAAGTAAAGACAGCTAGACCTGAGACAGTGCTGAGAATGGTTCCCTTGTATAACTAAGTGGGATAAGAGCTCAGATGAACTTTGAGGGTTAGTCTTTTTCTTAATAAACTTTTAAGGGTTGTTTTTTTTTTTTAATAGATGTTGCCTCAGAATGAGTATCATCTTGTAGACTCCTGTGGCAGTTAGATTTTATGTAAATTTGAACCTGTGGCAGTTAGATTTTATGTAAATTTGAACCTGTAACCTATTAATCAGGACCCAGTCTAATGATATCTACTTGTGTATCATTACTTGGTTGTAACTTTTTAATAAGAGCGACAGAGAAAATTTTCCTCACTTGTCCTTCACTTGCTCTGCTTGCAGATCTTGTGTCTGCTTCCAGGGGAAGCTCTAAGTTGTCCTAAGATGCTGGGAGCCAATCTGGGAGCTCTCAGCCTCTTGCTGTGTTCCAACAAACCATGCAACTCTGCATCCACTGTCCTAAGGTCTCCCTGCTTCCTGCTTCCCCTTTCTGTGTCACCAGCTTGTGACTATATGAGAGGGCGCCAGCTAGAACTGGACCCATCCACTTGAGTTGGGCTGGGCTGGGCTGCCTTCTTGATATAAAGTTGTTTCTTCTACATACATGAATGTCATGGTTTTTGTCTCTCTAAAAAATTCAGCCTAACACAACTATATTCCCTAGAATCCCTTGCACCCAATAACATCTATTAGGAACAGAGGATCTTTAGACTGAAATTCCTAAAATCCTTCATGGTCCACAGGAACCATTAAAAGCACCTACACACATGTGCTCAGGGAGGAAGCCATTCTCTTGAATGCACTAGTATGGCTCTTTTAATACATTTCTTCAATGTTGCCTTATGCTTAACCAGAGCAATTCTTTCTTTTGGTAAAAGATAAGAATCTATTTCAAGTAATAATTTACATTTGTATTTTATTGTTAATTTATTTTTATGTTTATTACCTCTATTGTATTTACTATATACTTGTTTATATATATTGTGTATATAGAAATACAGACATGTCAATATATTGAATATGTGAAAAAGCACCATATAAATTTGCCTGAAACATGCATCATAAAGTGTGTCAGTCACTATTTTTCTAAAAATTCAGTTTTTTAATAGTAAGGGATGCTCTATAAGAAAATTTGCTTGATTTTTTTATGCTAGAAAGATTAAAGATTAAAATCTTTCTCTTGGATGCTTTACAAGATATTGTGTATTTTTCTATATATTTGATACTGGTGAAAAAATAAAGTAAAAATACCTGCCTAAAGGAGAGAAAGAGGATGCATTACCAGGATGCATTACCAGGAAAAACAGTGCTTTACCAGAAATAGAAGACATAGCATATGAGGTTGTGAGGGTCACTTCCTTTAAATGGAATTGTTAGTAGTCTAGCTTAAGGGCTGGGGCATCCATTACACATACCCAGAGCTAAGGAAACAAGGAGTGGCACACTACACATGCTCAGACGTTCAGGTTACCCACCAGGAAGGGGAGGTACACCTGGGTGGATGCTGCACCTGGATTGGGTGGATGCTGCACCTGGATTGGCCCAGATAGGCCAGGTGAATTCAATTCAGCCAATGGAGTCAACCAGGGTCGTCCAACACGCCCCCCGCCCCCTCGCGGAATAATTGAAAAACGCAGGAGCCTGGAGTCCACCGCTTGACTTTGTGAGAAGGTTCTAGGAAGGCTGCACATTAGTTAGGAGTACTTTGGGTGCCTGTGTAAATCTGAAACTTCTAACTCTCATAAAACTCACTAGGATCACAAACCAGGCTTTGGAGTGATTTTTTTCTCACGTGGTGCCAAGGACTGATGTCTCTCCCCTGAGAGATCTACCAGAAGCACATGCTATTAAGGCATATTAATATTTAAGTTAAATCTCTCTGTGGTAGTCCAGGTAGACCAGAGAAACAAATCCAGAGGCACTCATAAATATGTAATACTCTTTATATCAAAGAGTAATTGTATATTAAGAAAACATCCCAGCCCAGATCAATTCCATTTGTCTGATATTAGCCCATATGTCCAATACCAGTCTATAAATTCCTCTTCAGATTCATGCAACACATGCAATGGCACTGAATGCAGGGAGATCTCAGGCACTGTGTGGAAAGTCTTGTGGATCAAGTAGTGGTGGAAGCATCTCAGCACTGGCATGGATGCCCATGTGGCTCCTCCAACTCCAGGACTCTGGCTCCGTCAGCATAGCTCCATGTGGCTTATCAATAGGAATGTCTCGCAGAGAGAGTGTGTGTCTCACCTCCAGAGAGGAAGACAAGAGTTCCAAGAATTCTCAGGAGAAGGCCATGCCTACACAGAGGCATCATTGGCTGTGATCTGATTGATAGGCTAGACTCTACCCCTTCACACAAGTAGACAGTAGATTATGTAACTGCCACACTATCTATCATCTATAATATAACCAGATATGCTTTAAGATAGTAGAATATGAATTAGATTTTTTGGTTTAGTTGACATTGTGACCCTATAATTAACCTCGTCATTTTTTTCTAACCCATGTATGAAACCTTGGTGCACCAATATTGAACTTCCATCTCTGTGTTCCTAGATGATTCACATATACCATTGGGGACCTGCACCTCGTCACAGAGTTAGACAAAACTCCTCTCTTGATGGATAGCCATTCCTATGGCTGGTCATAGGGCTGGCTCTTATGCATAATAGGATATTCAGAGAACTATTGGGATGCTATGAAGAGGAATTGACTTAATGGCAGTGAGCTTTTTTCTTTTTTGCATAGGGATGTATGTATGAGTTTGATTTGGTGACAGAAAGAAGGCAAAGGTAGAAAACAGTTTCAAATTTTTATTTCAGAGATCCCAGGTGAAAATCACAGGTCCCTAAATCAGGGTCAGAGAAATGGCGCTGCCCTGGAGTGAGGACTGGTTTATGGCACTGATCTGGGGTAGGCGCAGTTTGGGGAATTTTCCATTTTGGTTTGGCTGTTCTGCCAGGTGGGCAGTTAGAACTCAGTAACAATGTAACAATGTTATCAAAGCTGCCATGCATCTGCGTCAGGGCTTCAAAGGCCATAATCAGTAACTGTTGAGCATGGTTGTCAGGGTATTGCTCCACTTGTCTGCTCCACCAATTCCTGTTACTGTCAAACAGTATGTTTCATTTCTTCTTCCTCCCAGTTCTTTGTCAAGGGAAGATTTGCTAATATAATGTTGAATCGTGTATGCAGATAATGGATTTACCTCAGCATTATTGACATTTGGATGTAGAAATATTTTTTGTTGTGGATTTGTCGTGTGATGTATAGGATGCTTGGTAGCAACTGTAGTTTACAGTCACAAGAGATCATTAGCCCTCAGCCCTTGTCTTGAAAACCAAAAATGTCTGAAGATATTACCAAAAGTGTTCTAGTAGAAAATATTTCTCTCACTTGTAGGAAACAGAACCAGGAAGAGAGGGTATGTGGACAAATTCTCAACATTCATTTATTAAGGATTCTGGGAGGCCAAGGTTCCCATGAAGGAAACTTTCATGTCTGTGGGCTGGAGATGTGTCCCATTTACATTCTCCTAAATAAAAATGATTCCCTCAATGCCCCCCCCATAATAATGCCAAATTTAAGCTGATGTTTACAAACACATGGTTGCTCACTATACTCTTGAGGGTCAACTGCTTGAAGGTTATCTACCAGGTAGTTAGCCAGCTAGAGCAATCAGACCCTATCATCTGTCCCTAAGTAGGATTCAGTCCCTTCTGATAAGGATAATGGATTGTCCCCTCAGAGAAGAGCTCAAAGGCACCTAATGTTAAGCCAACTCAGGGACGACCAAGGTTAGGCCACCATCTTGACTCTATAGCCCACCCATCTTGCTACATTTGTGCCTTCCTGTCACATGGGTGCCCCTAGTGCCACCCCTTCCTATTGTGTGTACACCCCTAGCTTGTCCCTTTCCTGTTATGTGTATGCCTATTATGTAACCCCTTCCTGTTATGTATATGCTTACTGTGGGATGCGAGCCCGAGATTATATAAACTCATGAGATTACATTATTCTTGCTGCTCAGACCTGGCTCCTGAAGTCATGAATGAGGTGTTGAGTTCCTTCATGCTTTATCTTTTCTGATGTATTTTTTTAACTCACCCCTCAATTTTACACCTGCCCTTTAGACCCATTCAGTTGGGGGGAGGCTGGTCCCCCACACTCACTCTAGAACCAGTGACTTAAAAGA
>NW_022107407.1:1568896-1571679 GCF_000313985.2 Echinops telfairi
ATATATCAGAGTTATATAGTGTGTCTGTGGAGCTAAGTTAAAAAAACTCTTGAGGCTTGTCCACCTTTCTCTCTCTTGCAGAGCTTTTTAGTTGTCTATCTAGTAGCCAGAACTCAACAATGCTGGCCATACTTCTTAGTCTTCTTCAAAGATATGGATGACCAGTAATACTTAAGCAAAGATTATTGGTCTGGGCTTCCATAAGAACTCTTTTTAAAAATGCAGTCTGTTGCAGACATTTTTATGTCCTCTCCCTATCCTCCTTCTATTTTATTCCTGAATGAAATGTGAACAGGATTGTTAGAGCTCCGGTAGCCATCTTGTTACTCTGTGGTGCTCTGGAAGATGAAAACCATTTGCTAAAGTTGATGATAGGTCTTGAACTATCAAGATATATCTTGAGGTACAATCTTGTGTTATGATAGGATTACACCTATCCTGATACAAGGAAATCCAATCAATATGATTATTATTCAAATTTATGTACCAACCACGAAAGCTAATGATGCAGAAATTGAACAATTTTCCAAAATCTTCACTCTGAAATTGATCAAATATACAAACAGACAATAAAAAGTTTGTAACAAACAGGAACGAACAGTTATGTTGTTAGAAATTCTCAACAGTTGTTGGAAATTATGTCTTGGTGATAGAAACGAAGCTGGAGATATCATGATACAATTTTGCAAGAATAGCAATTTGTTCATAAAAAAATACTTTTTTCAACAACACATGACCTTCCCCAGATGGAATACACAGAAAGTAAATTGACTACATCTGTGGGCAAAGAAAATGGAGAAGCTCAATATCGGCAGCTAAACCCCGGTCCAGGGGCTGACTCTGTGGAAGAGGTCACCGATAGTTCATATGTAAGATCAGTATGAAGCAGAACACAGTATAAACATGTTTGTGATAACTAAAATACAACATTGTGCCTATCCCACCTAAATTTTGAGACCATTTCAAGAACAGATTTTCTGCCTTGAACACCAATGACCTGAGAATATGTGGGAAGACTGTAAGAACAGCATTCATGAAGAAAGCAAAAAATCATTAAGAAGACAGAAAAGATAGAAGAGATCAATGTGGATGTCAGAAGAGAATCTGAAAATTGTTTTTGTAATCATAGAATGGCTAAAACATATGGAAGAAATAATGAAGTTAAAGAGCTGAATAGACAATCTCAAGAAGACAAAGTAAGATATGATAATGGAATATACAAAGAACTAGAGTTAGAAAGGTGAAAACGAAGAACCTGCTCATTATATCTTAAATTGAAAGAACTTAGAAAAAATCCAAGCTTTGAATTGCAATATTGAAAGATCTTATAGCCAAAATATTGAATGATGCAGAAAGCATCAAAAGAAAATTGAAAGAATACAGTGTCACTGTATCAAATAAGAACAGTCAACATTTGTCCATTCCAGGAGATATCATATGATCATGAACCAATGGGATTAGAGAAAGAAATCTAAGTTGCACTGAAAGCATTAACCAAAAAAAAAAAAAAAAAGACTACAGGTATTGATGGAATACCAACTAAAATCTTTCAACAAGCTGAAGCACTGCAAGCAATCACTCATCTATACCAAGAAATTTGGAAAACAGCTACTTGACCAACTGACTGGAAGAGATCCTTATTTGTACCCATTCCAAAGAAAGGTGACCTAACAGAATGCTCAACTTATAGAACAATACCATATGTAAATAAAATATTGCTGGAGATCATACGGAAATGGTTGCAACAGTACATCAACAAGGAGCTACCAGAAGTCCAGGCTGGATTCAGAACAGGACATGGAACAAAGGATATCATTACTGATGGCAATTGGATGTGGGCTGAAATCAGAGAATAACAGAAAGATGTTTCCTTGTGTGGCATTGCCTGTGTCAAGGCATTTGTATGGATCTTAAGAAACTATGATAACCTTGAGAAGAATGGGAATTCAAGAACACCTAATTGTGCTCATATGAAACTTGTACCTGGATCAAGAGTCAGTTGCGTGAACAGAAGGGAATGCATGATTTAAAATCAAGAAAGATGAGTGTAAGGTTGTATCTTCTCGCCATATTTATTGAATTTACATGATGAGCAAAAATCAGAGAAGCTAGATTACATGAAGAATGCAGCATCAGAATGGGAGGAAGGCTTACTAATGGCTGTCATTATGCAGATGACACAACTTTGCTTGCTGCTAGTGAGGAGGACTGGAAGCATTTATGAATGAAGGTCAAGAGTGCAGTCTTCGGTATGGATTACAATTTAATTAAAGAAGACAAAATCCTTATAACTGGACAAATAGGTAATGCCATGATAAATGGATGAGAGATTGAAGTAGTCAAGGATTTTATCTTGATTGAATCCACTCTCAGTTATCATGAACAAGGACTCATTGTATTGGGTCAATCTGCTGCTCAAGATCTCTTTAAAGTGTCGAAAAGCAAGGAGGCTATATTGAAGATTACGGGGTGCCTGTCCCAAGCCATGGTATTTTCAATTACCCCATACGTATGTGAAAGCTGGACATTGAACAAAGAAGACTGAAGTAGAATTTATGTATTTGGATTATGGTTTTGACAAAGACTATTTTAAAGGGTAACAAACAATATTAAAAGTACCATGAACTGCCAAAAAAAGAAACAATTCTATCTTGTAAGAAACCTAGCCAGAATGCTCCTTATGGACAATGATAGATAGCTGCATTAGTCTAGGTACTTTGGAGAAACAAATCCATAGCAACTCATGTATAAGAGAGAGTTTTATGTAAAGAAAATGTGCATCA
>NW_022107407.1:1574072-1576610 GCF_000313985.2 Echinops telfairi
AGTCCACAAAGTCCTCCACCTCACAAAACAGAGGCAATGATGCCGACTGCAGGAGGAAAGCTGAATCAGTGAATGAATAAGCATCTCAGCACTAGCAGAGGTCTCCACATGACTTCTCCAGCACTCAGGGCTGCATTGGGATAGGTCCATGTGGCTTCTCCTTGGGGATGTCCTGTAGGAAGTCAATCTTGCAAGCTGAAGCAGGGAACTGCTAAGGCAGCTGCACCCTGGTGTGACCATCACAAAGCAAGAGACCCGAGAACTAGAAAGGTGAGGCTCACCACCCATTTATCCCTCCGCCTCTCAATTAGCCCCACATGTGATTATCGGCAAGGTTGGCACAATTAACTAACTCAATAGCATTACTTAATCTCAAATATTTTGGACATGTTGTCAGGTGAGACCAGTTCCTCTAGAAGGATATCATGCTTGGTAAAATAGCTCTCAAAACTCTCACTGCCATCAGGTTGACTTTGAATAATGATAACCCTATAGGACAGTGAGTGTGTGCCCTGTGTGCTTCTGAGATTGTAACTTTGCAGCAGAGCAGCTAGTTGTTTCCAACCACTAAAATAATGCCCCCAGGGGTCCTGGTAAAGCAGTAGTGCTGTGCAAAAGAGGAAGACCTTCAAAAGGATGGATTGACACAGTGGCTGCATTGATGACACAATGACCATGAGGATGTTATAGGACCCTAGGCAGTATTTTGTTCTGTTGTATATAAGGTTGCTTATAGTGTGTTTTAGTCCAGGTAGAATAGAGAAATAAATTCATAGACACTCATATTGTGTATAAGAAAGAGCTTTATATACAAGAACAGTAGTTCTCAACCTGTGGGTCACGACTCCTTTGGGGGTCGAATGACCCTTTCACAAGGGTTTCCCGGTTCATAACAGTAGCAAAATTATAGTTATGAAGTAGCAATGAAAATAATTTGTGGTTTGGCGAGCACCACAACATGAGGAACTGTGTTAAAGTGGCATTAGGAAGGTTGAGAACCACTGTAAAAGAGCAATTGAGCATTGAGAAAACATCCCAGCCCCATCCAGATCAGGTCCATAAGTCCAATGTTAGCCCATGTGTTAGTCTGGTTAGACTAGAGAAACAAATTCATAGACACTGTTATGTGTATAAGAGAGAGTTTTATTTAAAGGGTAATTGTACAATCCAAGCCCATAATTCTGATATTAGCCCATATGTCCAATACCAATCTATAAAGTCCTCTTCAGACTCAAGAAACACATGCAATGACGCCGAATGCAGGGCGATCACAAACCTGTGGGTATAAAGTCTTTGGATCCAGTGGTGTTGTAAGCATCTCAGCGCTGGCAGGGCTCTCTCTGTGGTTTCTCTGGCTTCATAGGTCTGGTTGCAACAGGGTAGCTCCATGTGGCTTCTCCAGCTCAGGGCACGATTGTAGTTTCCATGTGTCTTGTCACCTGCAATGTCTTCCAAGAAGTGAGCAGAGAGAGAGAGAATGTGTCTTCTGCCTCCAAGGAGGAAATACTGGAGTTCCCAGAATCCTCAGGAGAAGGCCATGCCCACACAGAGACCTCATTGGTTATATCTTGATTGACATGCCAGATTCAACCCTTTCGCTCAAAATCCTCTCAAATTGACACCAGATTATGTAACTACCACAGCCCATATGTCTGATATCAATATATAAAGTCCTCTTCAGATTCAAGAAACACAAATGATGCTGAATGCAGGACAATCACAGGCCAGCGGGTGGGAAGTCTTATGGATCCAGTGGCATTGTAAGCATTTCAGTGCTGGCAGGGGTCTCCATGTGATTCCTTCAGCTCCCAGGGCCTGTAGGGAGAGAGCAGAGGGAGCGTATGTCTCTCACCTCCAAGGAGGAATACAGGAATTCAGGAATACAAAGATCTCTCTTGGATTTTGTTTTGTTTTTTATGAAGCCTGGGCATTTATACTTTTACAAAGATCCTCAAGGACTTTTGCAGGAATTAATATCAACTTGGTTAGATTCTACCTGAAAGAGATATTTAAGAGAGAAACCATAAAGGTTTACTGGCCAATTGAATATGGTTGAAAGCAAAATTAAGGAAATATAAGTAATAATAAGGCAGTCATATGAGAGTACAGAGCTAAGAAGAAAAGGGTAGAATCTGGAGATAGAGAGAGTGATTCTCAAAGTTGTTAATGAATAAAATAGACCAAGGAAGAAAAACAAAATGAGAAGATAATGTCACAGAAACTTTTGGAAAACTTCAACAAAGAGAATGGTGGTTGAAGAGACAGTGTCATATTCTTGGATTTATATCATAAAGGCAAAGGCTTTGATGACAATTCATGAAGATGATGAGACCAGGAAAATGGGATATATATTAAGCTTTATATTATTATGAAGGGTGTAATAGTCTAGGTACTTTGGAGAAACAAATCCACAGTGACTCATGTATAAGAGAGAGTTTTATGTAAAGAAAAGGTGCATCACGAAAACATCCCAACCCAATGCTGCCCAAGCCCACAAGTCCAACATTAACCCATTAACCCAACACCAGTCCACAAAGT
>NW_022107407.1:1576877-1580313 GCF_000313985.2 Echinops telfairi
GAAAGGCGAGGCTTCACCACCCATTTATCCCTCCGCCTTTCAACCAGTCCCACATGTGATTATCGGCCAGGCTGGCACAATTAACTAACTCAAAGGGATAATAACATAAAAGAAAGCATAATCGTGTGATAAAGATTCTGGTATCAAAACTACTAAAAATTTATAGTTACATTAAAAAAGAGGAAAGCTAATTTTTGAAAAGTCAAGAATATAGAAATTTATTTTATGTTAGATTTCGTAGAGCTAAGTCACTTCACACATCTATCAGAGTTCTTAAATGGTGATGTTTTTATGGATGAGTGCCTGTCATGGGGTAGGATAACAAAAATTCTCAGTCACTCCAACCATAGTTTTATATTTATGACCAAATGTGGGTCAGTGGAAAGTGGTGCTCTGTTTCATGTTGTAATTTGGGATCCCAGGTGTTCCATCTAGTTTTTCTGCCATCTCTTATTAAAGGCTCTTGTCTGAATGTGGCTACTGTGGAGATCTTGGAGGAATCCAAAGGTGAGGCATCTTTTCCAGGGCAGAAATATCATAAATCACTGTTTGTTTCATTTTATTTGTTATTGGCTGTCCCTTTATGCAAAAAAAGAAACTGCACACTCTAGTGAAGCTATGTGTGAAAAAAGTATATTTAGACAATTTTCATAAACATGCATTTTGCTTTCTTTTGTCAGAATCTTCCAAGAGTTATAGAAATTCAGGGATAACCAATCAACTGCTATCTTCATTTCTGACTCATAAAAAATTGGAACAACTGGATAGATGATTGTAATATGAGTATTAACACAGACAGAAGAAAATTGGCATTAGAGAGGAACTTCATGTCCCACCTGCCAGACGAGTGCACATTCCATCTTATATGCTTTCATGTCACAATGTTGCTCCTTTAATGGCTTTTGAGACCTATATGAAGTTATCTATGATATATATGCCTGATGTTCAGGTTCATTGCCATAGGTAATACTGTGCATCACAAATTATGGAACCAATGTTAAAAGAATGAAGGTTGACACTTCTGCATATACCCTGATAGTAAAATTAAGTAAAAGTATAGATAAAAACAAAGCTTACAAACAGCACTTACAGAAAGCCATTACTCCTGAGTTTCATAACAATAAATAAGGCACACAAGAATTCTTTTCTTGGAAATCTTATTGTAAACCTATTTTGCAAACTGAATCCTTATTCAAATAGAGAACACTATAATTAACCAATACCATAAAATGAAGAGTGTCTTTAAGTGGTTCTAAACTGTGTATTTGACTGTCTTTCTAAGAGAAGAAAACAATGGATCACTGTACACTTTAAAGAAATGGCAAACAGTAATTACAAAATTTTAAATCCTAAGATTGCTTAATAAATTATGAATTATCTTTTCCCTTAAAACTTAGTGTATAATTTTGCCAAACATTTCTATGCAAAACAAAGAAATTTTATAATGGCATTTCATGGCTATTGAATAATTTCCTATAGGAACAATGAGTTATTAATGAGTTATTCTTATGGAGAAATTATTTTTAACAGTAGTCCATTGTGATAATAATATAATTTTAGTAACACAACATTCAAGGGCTCTGCCTCTGAGAGGGAAAAAGTAATATCCCTGACTGATGCAAACACTTTGTTATCAGTTACTAATGCAAAGATCGGCAATTGTGTTCTACCTGGTGGTAGTGTGGAAAAAGGCCTGCAATCTATTTCATAATGTCTTACTTCCCAATCAAAGCCATTGAAAAACTGAAAATTTAGAGCCCTGCTGGCATACTGAAGTATGTGTTGCGTTTCTAATCTCAAAGTCAGCAGTTTGAAACAGCCAGCTGCTCTAGGGGAGAAAAATGAGTCATTTTCTCCTGTATGGATTTACAATAGGGGTGGGGACATCTGGCCCAAGGGTTGGTAAAGGCTCAGGAAATTATCAACAGCAGTTAACATCACATGCCTCACCAAAGAGAATCGGTTCCAGCTATCACATTAGGAGTGAATTAATAATTAAATATTTGACAAAAAATAGCAGACTAATTTTTAAGTTGATAATTTTGTCTGACACAAGAATAGTGCTATAAATATCCCAAAGGACCTTGGCAAAAAGAAAAAGAAAAAGTTTCCACACCTACAGAGGGAGGTCCACCCTGCCCTATAGGGTCGATTTGAGTCCAAATCCTTTTGATGGCAGTGAGTTGTGTTGTTCTGTTCTCATACTCACGTATTCACCAGTTGACTGGATGACTGAATGACAACAGGTGAATTTGTTTTTAACTACTGTGAAAGGTTAAAGAAAAAAAGAAAGATTTGCCATTGCACTATTTTATACTCCAATGAAATATACAGTACAAAGAGTAGAAGTCACTCTGTGGACCCTTTTCTTTATTTCTGTGAGAATCTAACTTTAAGAGTAAAGAAACAATATTTTTATTCATCCAGAGGTGAGTTTGTATTCTTTTCACTTTAGAATTCAAACCAATTTTACTGCCATCGAGTCAATGCTGACTCATAGCAACCAACTGTGGGAACAGAAAGCCCAGTCTTTCTCCAGTGGAGCTGTTGGTGGTTTTGAACGATGCACCACAAGGATTTCAGCCCAATATGTAATCACTACACCACCAAGGCTCTCTCTGACACTTTACAGAATGTATTAATTCCAGTAACTCCAGAATAGAAATGAGTGAATACTACGCCAAAACATTTCAAAGAGCCCAGTCTACCATGTGGCTGGTTGCTGGGGTATGCTGTGTTCACAGTCACATGCAGGATTCCTGTTCACATATAGTACATGCTGGTGCTTTCTCGGCTTCCATGAAGGGTGCCTGCTGCCTTTGCTCAGCAGGCATCATTTTTACTCAAGCATTATAAAAACATTCTGCTTCTTCCCAATCTTTTCTGAAAATCATCCTCTTCCTTTCTGTAAGATAAATTCTTATGTATTTAAAATATTTTTGTGTTAAAGAATGCTAAAAAGCTGGCGTGTAAATGGATGTGTATATGTTCTGTACTAGCAGTTCTTGGAGTTTATCGATCTTCCTGGAGTTTAATTTTAACCAAGTCACTTTCCAATAATTCTTTACCATTTAAGGCCTTTATATCTTTCCCTTTTTGTTCCCTAGCATGGGGGGGGGGGGGGGGAGTCAGGAGATAACTTATCTGAGATTTACCTTAGTGTTTAATGAGAAATTTAGTGATTTAATACCAATGTCCATGGGATTTTTTTTTTTGCTAGAGTGACTAAGCTCAAAAGGTATGTTCTGCCTTTATATATGATTATAACTTGCATAAGAAATAAATTTAGAGGGACTTCCGGGAAGATGGCGACAGAGTGACACGCACCAGAGGGACTCCGCAGAATCCAGCCCAGGAGAGCTGCTTAGAGGGAACTTTAACACAACTAGAACACAGGAGGAGCATCATAAAGATAAGTAGGCACAGACCCAAGGGG
>NW_022107407.1:1589790-1624131 GCF_000313985.2 Echinops telfairi
CAAAAAAAAAAAAAGAAATAAATTTAGCATTAGGTATAATGGATATTTTCTCTAAATATTTCATAATAGTGTTTTGGTTTGATAATAAAGAAAAGATAATAAAGAATATTGCGTTTAGATGCAATACTCCATTTATGCCTATATACATATTGCATCAGAAATATTATTTATGTTTCTATAAAGCACTCAGCTCAAATGGATTCTGAATCAGAAAATTATGAGGCTCAGACCACAAGGAATGCCTGTAAACAATTTTCTGCTCATTTACTTCTCTTCCATCTCCTGCTTGTCAGATTGTTTTACTGTGATAGCTTTCAAGTTATTCTGATATTGAAAGTTTTATCACTGGCATTTTAAATGATGGACAAGATTCAGTAGAATGTCCAGAGTAAGACAGACCAGAAAGATAGGTTGACAATCTGCTTCTGAAATCCCTACGGCTCACAATAGATAATGTCTAAGACAGTGTTGGAAGGTGAGCCTTCTGGGTGGGCGGGAACTTGAAATATACAGTGACTACAACAAGGAATTCAAACATAAAATGAATTCAATCATGAAGATGGTTTTGAACCATCTTCAAAGGCAAACTTCTGATGTCCACATGGTTGCCATGAGCTGGACCTGATTGGACTGTAACTAAAACCACCACCTAACATCAACAATAAGAATATACTTTTTCTAATAGAAAACAAGTAGAGTGACTGAATATAATTACACAATATCAAACTTCATGATAAAACTGGTGAATTTATACTGAGATTTATTGTTAGGCACCGCAGAGCTGGTTCCATGTACAATGTAACCAAACAATGCGGGTCCTGTGCCATCTTTAAAATTGTTATATTTGAGTCCATTGCTGCAGCTCCTATGTCAATCCATATCACTGACAGACTTCCTCTTTTTTGCTGAAATAGAGTTTACCAGGCTTGATATCCTTCTTTAGAATCTAGCATATCCTAATAACACGCCCAAAGTATATGAGATGGTTTCACCATCCTCACTTCCAAAGAGCAAGCTTATTGTACTTTTTACAAGATAGACTTGTTTGTTTTTCATGGTACTGTTAATATTGTTTCCATCACCATAACTCAAATTCATCAAATCAATGGTCTTCCTTATCCATTGTCCTACTTTTAGATACAAGTGAGGACATTGAAAATACCATCATGTAAGAAAGCCACAACTTAGTTTTCAAAGTTCCATCCCTCCCTGTTATTCAACACTTGAAAGATGTCTTGTGCAGCAGATTTTCCCATTGAAATACTTGGTTTCATTTCTTGATTGCAGCGTTCATGAGCACTGATTGCCATATTTTCTGTTGGTCCAGTAGTAAGGACCTTGGTTTTCTTTACATACTGAAGACTGCAGGCATTGAACTTTGTCAGCAGGTGCCTTGGTTTTCCTTGCAAACATGCCATGCTTTTAGCAAGCAACATTGTGTTTTCTGCATATTGTAGAGTTTTAATAACCTTTCCTCCAACCCTAATGCCACATCATTCTTTATATAGTTCAGCTTCTTATATTATTTGCTTGTTATACAGAATGAACCCATAGTGAAAGGATACAACCCTAACACATACCTTTCTGATTTGAAGCCACGCAATATTATCTTGTTCTGCTCGAATGATTGCCTCTTGCTTCATGAACAGATTCTGCTTGGGATGTTCTGGAATTCCCATTCTCCACAAGGTAACCCACTCTTGGTTATGATCCGCTCAGTCAAATGCCTTTACATAGTCAAAAAAGCACAAGTAAACATGTTTTTTGTATTCTCTGCTTTCAGCTAACATCCATTGACATCAACAATGATATTCCTTGTTCCAAGTCTTCTTATTCTGGGTTGAATTTCTCCCTGTAAATGTTCTGCTGCAACCATTAATAATACTATTTAATAATTTCTGCATTCTGTTGGGTCACCTTCTTTAATATGGGCACTCTGATGGTACAGAAACATTGATTAGGTAAATACTTATAAAACTACAGAATTCATTGCTAAGCTAGAAACACTCAACTCATGCATTCAACGAAGTATCAGTGCTAACAAGTGTTGTTAGCACTTATGACACAAACAACAACAGCAACAAAAGGCTCAAGGAGTAAATGCTCCAGTGGTTTTCTTTGGGAGTGCGTTTGTGTGTGGCAGGAGGGGGGAAGAGGGAGGTTGAGGAAGATAATATGTTATGTGTATCACTAGAAACAGGTGACCAGTGTTTCATGAAGGCAAGTAGTGTGATGGCATGAGGGAGTGGTTTTGAACCTAAAGGAAAATAAAGAGGAAGCAGTAAAGTGGAGCACATGATAGTTAAGACAGCTCCAGAGAAGCAACAGAGAGAAACATGTTTGCTGATTGTTCAGGAGCGATGCAGACAAGTTTCTGATTTCAGTCAAGGGAATTCTTTGTCCAAGAAAATGGAGGCATTCAAATAAACTTGGAAAGTAAGTTCCCTTTTCTGGGTAAATATCTCCCATTTTTAATAAAAAAAATCGTTACATATTTTTAAATAATCAAATAATCTAGCTTTCTCTTAAAATATCATGCCAATGGGCTCACCATTCTTTAAAAAAATCTCTTGTCTGGCATTTTTGCTCTGGTTATGAAAGCCATGCATGAAATTTAAAATCATGACCTCTGTGAAAAATGGACGCTATAGCTATCTCTTATGCCCTCGGAAAGTGATAGAGAAGTGTCCAGCAGGGAGAACATATGCTGTGTTCTCTCAGCTCCACTTCTAGGCATATAATTTTTCAAGGAAATACCTACACACATCCACAAAGAAACATAAAATTGTAAAATTGTTTCTGATAGCAATTAGTACAAACCCGATCTCAAAAAATGATGCTTCATGCAGAAATATATAAACAACAAAAAAAACCTACACTATACTCAAATATGCATTAAAAATTAGACACCCCAATTCTTCATATTTTAAACAAATTTAATTGTCTATTGAGCATGCTAGCCATTTATTTGTATTTTGGAGGATATATATGAATAAAAATTAAAAAAATAAAATATATTTCAAACAGAAGTTCATTTTGCATGAATGAATTGCAAAATGGTTTTCAGTGACTTGAGAGCTATGACTTATTCAAACTTCTGAACCTGAGATAAGGCATCTCTAATATGTTTGTGGTCTATGAGGAACAGACACTAGTGTAAACTGCCATAGATCCCTTTGGGGAGCACCTGGGAAAACACTAACAGTATAAGTTTTGCGTGGTATAGTTGAGATTTTTCTCAAGGGGATTCCAAACACCTTTCATTTAAGAGCTTGTAGGTCTGTAACCTGGCTCAAGTCTAGGAAGTGGTTAAGAGTCGATGGCTTTTTGTTCAGATGATTCAATTTATACACAGCGTTTGCTTGATTTTGGATGCTTCCATTTGTACCTTTAACATAATATGTATAGATGTCTCAAGTATTTCATATAGGAACACCCAACCTAAGTAGTCAGTTCCATAAGTCCATATGAAATAGATGGTTCTGATTTCTGCTTTTACTCTGTTGTCCATTACACTAATCACACCCCTCAATCCATGTCAATGCAGCGCTGCTTATCACCACATGCTTCAATCAGTGCCCTTGTAGTTCAGTGTCTTAGTTCCACTAGGGCAGATTCCATTGCCAAATCTTATATATAATATCAATATTATACTTATATAAATTTTGTATATTTAGATATACTTATGTAAAATATAAATCATACCAGTCTTCATGAATATTGCTCACAAATTAATTACTTGTCATTGAGGTGTAATCAGTTACTTAATATGGCACATCTAGTCATATTCTCATTAGCTACAATCCATTTTGTCATGTATTGTAGATTCAAATATCTGCGCTTGCGGTTATAAACCATTTTGGAGGGAGTTCTCTGTTATAGGATTAGTATGGGACACATCTCACACCCTACTTTACCAGAGGGGGTGACAAATCACCAACCTTTGCTTTTCCTGGTAAGCTAAAAAACCACATCTCCATTAAAGTCTCCCATTTAGTGACCCGTTTCCTGGTTAGGTTTTGTAGAAATCAGAAGATTTGCTTTAACTTTGAGCCATCTTTGGTTTCTGGCTCTAGACTCTGTGTTTGGCTCGCCTTTACCTGACCTTTGGATTTGGGACTTAACATCACCCACAATCATATAACATATTTCCTTAATGTTTTGTAAGTTTCTATGAAACAATGCAGCAGATTGCATAACTTAGGGATACGAGGGAATATTCTTAAGGGAGAAGTGAGGGTAAAATGAAGCAGAATTACATCTTTGAAGATTTGGACATTTGGGACATCTTTAATTTCTGACTCCTTGGGACTAGTTTGGTATTAAGTCTTCTAAAGTAAATGATTGCCACAGTTTGTATAAGAATGATGGGGCTCACTGCAATGATTCTGATTCCCTGGGAAATATGGCTTTGTGAAAAGCAGATAAAAAGGAAAATTAGAAACTTTTGGTTTCTCTATGAGAAAAAGAATACCCGTGGATTGAAGCAGCTGCTATATTGCAATTAATTACTCAAGGCAGCAGCTCTTCAGGGGATAAAGAATTGGTGGCTGTAAACATAACTCCTGAAGAATTGGCTCCTTGGATACAAATGGAAACACAAAGTAATAAGAAAAGGGCAAGACATATATTTCCTTGATTTCTGTTATCAATCGTAACTGCAATGGCAGGGAAAAGATGCATTGTAGCACTGAATCAAGCCCAGAACCAGTTCAGTCAGAGTTATGACCTCTAGTCTCAGGGGAGACTCAAAGGGAAAATTTTTGCCAGAGCAACGAAACCACTATGATCACTGGTACCAAAATGGTCCTGGGAGGGGAACAAGAAAATCCACGAACCTTTTGAAACCAATGAATGTAGTGGAAGGAATTGTTTCATTTTGTAGCCGGATATTATCAACTTCCTGAGGGACAATTACTATAATGGATTGTAAGAGTCATTAATTTAGAAGCTACGTCCTTATTTTAAATCCAGCAAAATGGAGAAGTATGTTTGGGTTGATGCAAGACCTATAGCTCATGATGACACTGTCAAGGACTGAAATATTAGATCCAGTCACAGGAAGGTTAACCCAGAATGGACAGCCAACCTGGGGTCCTATGCACAATTGGCAGTAAGGGTTGTTTACCCTGAAATGAAACTGCCCTTCTGCCTCCTTAAATACTCACTGGAACACTCCAGAAGAAGCAGCTAATATGTTAATTTAAAAGCAACGCTAGGTTGACTTTATGGTGATCAGGACAGTCATCTGATGGGTATGCCCATATGCATGTCATGGCAGATATGGTCATTAAGGAGCCCCTTCTACATGGGCACCTCATATAACTTTACTACTGCAAAACAAAGCAACAACTTGAGAGATAGTGTCAAATTTGTTGGCACAGCTTCCCAGCATGGGTTTTACAGATACAAGAAACATAACAATAATTAACAGAAGAATAGAAAGGGGTAATTGGAAAAGATTTATCCAAAGAGGAAAGAGATATTTTAGATGGCTACTCAGAGACAGGATGATTACAGCATACTTTAATGGAATTTATACAAAATCTTCTAATACAGCATTACATGAGTATGGGTGAATCAATGAAAACATTTGCTGGCCCCCCAATGTTAAGGAGACCTAAACACTGAACGAATTATTTCTAGTCACTGTAGCTGGGGCTACTTAATGATGGGAAGTCCCACCTGGGACCATGTGGACCAGAGGCTCAGCTAGTTGATGGAAATAAGGTTGATGAGGGAATCAATCTTCTGGTCCAGCGCCTAGCATGGGACCCAAGGCTATATCCACATATATGAATAAAATGACCCATGGATGGGGAAGAGACACTTTTATGACTTTTATATGTAGAAGCCCAACGTACTGTAATCCAAAAACCTGACCAAAAGTGACCTAAATATAGACTTATGGGATATGAGGTTGCAAAAGTTGATGAGACTAAGATGAAAATTTGAATGAGAATTGGAAGATTTAAACAAATTTTGTATGTAGTCACTTCTTCCTATTTGAAGTATATGGTATGAATATTATGTATAATTGAAGAACACCCCCCCTATCTGATATTATAAAACTGAAGGTATTTAAGTCTTCCCCTCGGCTGGCATTAATTGGAAATGCTAAATAGGGACCATTCTAATTGCCTGAATCCACTCAGGTTATGAATCTAAAACAGTAGTGGCTACCTGGTGGACAAATTAGATTATGGCCTTGATTAAGGACATGTTAAAGGCTGGAGTGTTGTTGTCAATAAATTATCTGCATAACAGTACTGTGTGGCCTGTGAAAGGCAGGAGGCTCATGGAGATTGATAGAAAGTTATTGAGGTGTAAATAAAATATTGTCATGTGTGGCTTCAGCTATTCTTGACCTGGTATCAACAGTGCAGAAATTACAGAAGTATAAGGAGATGGGTACTCAGTGACTGAGTTTACAAATGATTTTTTTCTCTATCCCTATCTTGGTAGAGTCAGCCAGTTTGCTTTCATGTGGGAAGGATCACAATATACTTACACCACATTGGCTTAGATGGTTTAAATCCTCCAGCTTTCTGTCCAGATTAGTTAGTAGAGCTTTGAAGTTGGTACAGATTTCAAATGTAATAATGCATTACATTAATGATATTGTATTCATATCAAACACAAAAGAACAGGCTAGGGTAGATTTGAAAACACTTGTTGCTCATATGAATGGCCAATAGAGGCTGGCTAATAAATCCAGCAAAACTCCCAAGACCCAGTCCAAATTGTGAAATTCTTGGGAATAACTTGGAATGTAGCCACTCATGCTATTCTGTAGACAACCAAAACAAGTCACTGCTACTACCTACCGACAAGACTAAACAGGAGACCCAGCATTTGGCTGGCCTGTTTGATTTTGGAGGACTCATATTCCACATCTGGGCATATTTATATTTATATTTCTCATTCAGAAAACCACTTGGGAAAAACTGCATTTGAATTCGGGCTGGAGTAACAGCAGGCTATGCCTGAATTACAGAAATCAGTCTCACTGTCCTTGCCTTTAAGACCTTATGATTCACATTCACACATAGTTTTAGAGGTGTCTTCCATATCTGCTTTTGTATACTGTAGCCTATGGCAAAAAACCATTGTGATTATGGATTAGTTGGTTTCTAGAACTTGCAACGTGATTAATACAATTTGAAAGGCGTTATTTCCATGCTACTGGGCATTGATTGAGACTGCCTCAATTATAACCCAAAACTCATTGCCATTGAGGTGAACCTAAGTAATAGTGACCCTATAGGACAGAGTAGAACTGCCCCCTGTGGGGTTCTGAGACTGTAACTCTTTATGGGAGTAGAAATCCCTGTCTTTTTCCTGCAGCATGGCTAGCAGTTTTGAACTGCTGACACTGGGGATTGCAGACCAGTGCATAACCACCCTCTGACCAAGGCAGGGCAGACAACACTCATGATTTGAGATACCCATAATGTCTTGGGTAATGTTGGAGAAGCACTCAAATAAGGATTGTCATGTCTGGATTAGCTTCATAATAAAATGGAAATTATTTATACAGGAACAAACTACTGGGGGAACAAAATGTGGCACCCATCATATTCACAGCTAGCCTGTTTTCCCTTAGGTCCTACCATGGAACAACCAGAGAATCTGCCAGAGCCCATTGCCACATGTACAGTGCCCTATGATGAACTTTCTGCTGAACAGGTGGCTTTGCTCACAGATGGTAGTTCTGAGGTATGTGGAAAACATTTGATGTGGAAGGCTGCTGCATTAAAACCATAAAAGCCACAGAAAGACCCTAACTGAAGAAGGCAAGAACATGTCAGCTCAATAAGCTAAACCGATTGCTATCTTCCTAATTGTGATGGAAGAATTGACCAAAGACGAGATCCCTTATGTTTAGACTTTTACTGATTAACGAACAGTGGCTAATATAAGGTATATTGTGGGAAAATGGACAAGGGAAAACTAGACTAATAAAAGAACACCTGTGTGGAGCAAGGGCCTATGGAAATAACTATGGGGATTTAAAGAGTTTAGCAGATGTCGGACATGCTGATGCCCATCAGAAGAACTTCCAGCCTGGATCACAAAGTAATTGACATCTTCAAGTGGACATGTTGATAAGCAAAGCTTCCTTGAGGTAGCCAATTTGGTCTATGAGATGAATGGGCATGGGGGTGACTCTGTGTATTAGTCTGGGTACTTTGGAGAAACAAATCCACAGCAACTCATGTATAAGAGAGAGTTTTATGTAAAGAAAATGTGCATCACGAAAACATCCCAACCCAATGCTGCCCAGGCCCACAAGACCAACATTAACCCATTTACCCAACACCAGTCCACAAAGTCCTCCACCTCACAAAACAGAGGCAATGATGCCGACTGCAGGAGGAAAACTGAGTCAGTGAATGAATAAGCATTTCAGCACTAGCAGGGGTCTCCACACGACTGCTCCAGCACCCAGAGCTGCATCGGGATATGTCCATGTAGCTTTCCTTGGGGATTGTCTTCTATGAAGTCAATCTTGCAAGCTGAAGCAGGGAACTGCTAAGGCAGCTGCACCCTGGTGTGACCATCACAAAGCAAGAGACCCGAGAACTAGAAAGGTGAGGCTCACCACCCATTTATCCCTCCTCCTTTCAATTAGCCCCACATGTGATCACAGGCCAGGCTGGCACAATTAACTAACTCACTCTGCAATGCAGATATGGACTGAATCTAGGCACATTCCTCTTATACATTCTTCAAAATGGCAATAAGGACTGTTCTGTTTGCCAATAAGGAAGAAGTTGCAGATGACTATGAGAGATTTCATGGAGGTTAACCAGTGGGGAGGAGGGGGCAAGTAAGCCTGCATATTATTGTTTAATCAATTATATTGGATCACTGACCCCATTAGCACCAGGTGGCAACAAATGAATCCTTATAGGAGTAGACATTATTGACTACACTTGGCATATCTAGCAACACATGATGAAGCAAAAACACCATCAAGGGATTAGAATAAAAGATACTGTACAATTTGGGCCACCAAGTTATATCTCCTCAGACCAAGGAACACACTTTATAGCACACAGGGTGCAGCAGTGGACCAAGATATAACATTTCAAATATATTTATATATACCATGTTGCATACCACACTCAGGGTTATGTTTTGATAAAGAATTTTAATGAGCAAATGAAACATTTTTTACCCAAAATTTGGGGGGGGGATAAAGGATAGGGGACTGGTTTATAGACCTTCACAATATTTTCTCACATTCAATGTTAGGGTGACAAAGGGAAGAGCACCACTGGATAGATTTTTGTGCTTTTCAGAAGGTTCTGGGGATAAGGGCATGGGAAAAGGTGCTAGTGCCAGTGTACAGTTCTTCCCCACATCCACCTTAAATTGCTCCCCCCCACCCCCAGCCCCGAGCCAAATGTTGTGGACCCAGATCCAGAGATACAGCTCCATATACCGGAATCAGGGGTGATCCCTCAACAAGAGACTGTATCAGTATCCCAGAATCTATATACCCAAATTGTAACGGGCCTAATGGGATAAATTGTACATTTTCCTCATTTGACAAAACCGAGGTTGACTGTGAAGTGTATCATATAGTCCAATGATCAAGATAATCCACTAGTCTTTACCTATGTACCACAACCTAATATGCGTGGGAATGGACTGAAGGAGAAGCACTTGCTACACTTGACTTGTTATCAGCAATCTAGACCAGCACAGTAGCTTACTCTGATGAATTTTTCCAAGGTGAAAAAAGGTGGATAAAAATAAATGACAAATGGGATGAAGGTAGGTGGAGATAAATACATGAATAATGACATGGATTATATAGTATGGAAATTTTAGCATTATGCTTATTCCCCTAAAAGAGACTCAGAAAAAAGGAATGGATGTTTTCTCAATTCAAGGCTAGAAGAGCCAGATGGTGGCCTGAGATTTAGTTAATCACTTAATATGGTCCTTGTGGTTATTTCCTCTGTTGTCATAATCCATTTTGTGGTGTACGGTAGATTCTAGTATCATGCTTATGGTTATGAACTAATTTTCGAGGAAGTTTTCTGCTAAATGATTAGGGTGGGATGCATCTTAGATCCTACTTCACAGGAGAATGTGACTTAAGTTACCATCCTTTGTTTTCCTTGGGATATATGATTGATTAAAAGATAAAACCATATTTCCATCAAGGCCTCCTCCTTTGTGACCTCTATTGCCTCACTGAGTTTGGTAGAAACAAAACCTGCTCTGATTTTTGGGATATCTTTGACTTCTGGCCCTGGATCCTACTTTTGTCACCCTTGTGCCTGACTTTTAGATTTAGGACTTAACAGCTCCCACAACCACATGAGACATTCCCTTAAGGTTTCATTAATTTCTGTGAGACGTAGAGTTTAGGGATGTGAGGGAATACGATAAAGGGAGGAGTGACAAGGGGAATGGAGCAGAAAATCATCTTGAAAGAGTTGGACATTTGGGACAATGAATCTCCAACTCCTTGGGACTGTTGTAATTGTTGTTAAGTGTTGTGAAGTTCATTCTGACTCATAGCAACTCTATGGACAATAAACACAGTTCGGTCCTACACACCCTCAAATTGTTGCTATGTTTGAGCCCTGTTTTACAGCACTGTCTCTACCCAGCTTGTTGAGGGTCTTCCTGTTTTTCCACTGCCCCTCTACTTTACTAATTATGATATCCTTCTTCAGAGACTTGTCTCTCCTCATAACATGCCCAAAGAATATGAGAGGAAGTCTCATCATCCGTACTTTAAGGAGCATTCTGTTTGTCCATCCTCCAAGACAGATTTGTTTGCTCTTTCAGAAGTCCATAGTCAATATTTTTTTGCCAGCACCATAATTCAAATTAATTTGCTTCTTATTTGGTCTTCTTTATTCAGAGTCTAATTTTAACATACATATAAGACAATTGAAAATACCATGGTTGGGTCAGGTGCACTTCGGTCCTCAAAGTAACCTCCTTTTTTTTCAACACTTTAAAGAGGGCTAGTGCAGCAGATTTACTAAGTGCCATAAATGATCTAATCCTTTGACCACTGCTTCCCTGAGTATTGATTATGGATCCAAATAAGATTAATTCCTTAACAATGTCAATCTTTTCTCTTATTATCATAATGTTAACTATTGGTACAGTTGTGAGGATTTTTGTTTTTTATATACCAAGTTGTAATCCATGTTGAAAGGTACAATTGTTTATAAGCAAGGGCTTCAAGTCCTACTTACTTTCAGCAAACAAGGTTGTCACGTACATATAAAAAGTTGTTAATAAGACTTCCTGCAAACCTGATACCATGTTCTTCTTCATATCGTCCAGTTTCTCTGATTATTTTCTTCGTATACAGATTGAATAAGTATTGTGAGAGGATATAACCCTGATGCACACTTTTCTTGTTTTAAAACCATACAGTATTATTTTGTTCTGTTCACAGAATTGCCTCTTAATCCAGGTTCTACATGAGCACAATCAAATGTCCTGGATTTCCCAGGACATTCTTCACAATTCACAGTTTGTTAAGATACAAACAGTACAATACCTTTTCAGAATCAGTAAAATACCTTGTAATACAGTAAACATTGTTCTTGCATTTTCTGCTTTCAGTCAAGATCCATCTGACATCAGCTATGATATCTTTTGTTCTATGTCCTCTTCTGACCTGAATGTCTAAATTTCCCTGTCAATGTATTGGAATTCAGTAAAAGTTTACTTGCATGTGATATCAATGATATTGTTGTATAATATGAACATCCTCTTAGGTAACTTGTC
The DNA here is from genome assembly GCF_000313985.2 of Echinops telfairi. NCBI lineage: Eukaryota > Metazoa > Chordata > Mammalia > Afrosoricida > Tenrecidae > Echinops > Echinops telfairi. The sequence goes on from NW_022107407.1 coordinate 1,601,566, forward strand.
TTTGGAATGGTTATAATTATGCTTCATTTCCAGTCAGTTGGCCAGTCAGTGTTCCAAATATGTTGGCATAGATGAGTCAGTACTTCTAGTGCTTTATGACCTTGTTGAAACACTGTAATTGGTATTCCAACAGATTCTGTAGGCTAATTTTGGCAAACTCTTTCAGTGTAGTTTGAACATCTTCCAGTGGTCATATGCTGTTCCTTGAAATAGTTGAATGTCTACTAGTTCTTTTTGATACAATGACTGTGCAATATTTCCATATTTTATGGCTTCTGCATATTTCAATATTTTACTCATACAACCTTTCAATATTACAACTCAAGGCTTGAAGTTTTCCTTGAGTTCTTTCCATTTAAGATACGTTGAGTGTGTTACTTTTGGGTTTCTAACTGTAGGTCTTTATGCTTACAGGTTACTTTGCACCTAGAGTTCACTAGGGGTTTAATGACTATGCAAAGTCATTCTACTGCATGGATCATAACAAACTATGGATAACTGTGAGAAGAATGGGTATTCCAGAATACTTCATGGTGTTCATGTGGAACGTGTGCATCAGGTCACAGTAGTGTGAATGGAACAAAGAATGCTGAACGTTTTCAAATCAGAAAAAAGTGTGAAATAAGATTGTATCCTCTCACTTTACTTGTTCAATATGTATACCTAGCAAATAATCAGGGAAACTGGATTATATGAAGATAATGTGGCATCAGTATTGGAGGAAATATTATTAACAACCTTATACAGATATACAGATGACAAAACTTTGCTTGTTGAAAGTGAGGAGGACTTGAAGCACTTGCTGATAAAGATCAAAGATTGTAGACTTCAGTATGGATTGAAGCTAAATGTAAGGAAGACTAAAATCTTTACAAGTAAACCAATAGGTAACATCATGATAAATGGAGAAAAGAAAGTAGTTGTCAAGGACATTGTCTTGCTTGAATCCACAATCAATACTCAAGGAAGCAGCAGCCAAGAGATCAAAAGACAGGTTGTGCTGGGTAAATTTCCTGTACAAGACCTCATTCGAGTATTAAAAAGCAAGGCTGTTATTTTGAGGTCTAAGGTTCACCAAGCCATGATATTTTAAATTGCCCCATATGCATATAAATGATGGATAGTGAATTAAAAAAGAGTTGATGCATTTGAATTGGGGTGCTGGCAAAAAATATTGAAAGTACCATGGACTGCTAAAAAGACAAACTGATCTGTCTTGGAAGAAGTACAGTCAAATGTTCCTTGGAGGCAAGGATGGCTAGACTTCTTTTTACAAGCTTTGAACATGTTTTCAAGAGATAATAGTCCCTGGAGAAGGAGATCATGTTCAGTAATGTAAAGGGACAGAGAAAAAGAGGAAGACCCTCAAGGAGATGGACTGACACCATGGATGCAGCAGTGGGTTCAAGGATGGTAACAATTGTGAGGTTGGTGTAGGACCGAACGATGTTTCCTTCTGTCATGCATAAGGTCACTATGGGTCACTAAGGTCACTGACTTCATGGCACCTAACAGCACCTAACAACAGGTCTTTGCATATTTCATTATATTTTTTCTTCTGAAGCTGCCCTCCGAAATTTTCTGTTCAGTTCTTTCACTTCATCATTTTTTCTATTTGCTTGAGATATTATACGATTTAATGCATTTTTCAGAGTCTCTCTGACATCCACTTGGATCTCTGCTTTCCTATCTTTTTAATGATTACCTTTTGCTTCCTTCATGTGTGTTGTTCTTAATGTCATCCCACAGTTCATCAAGCCTTCTGTTCGATGCATCAGAATCGTTCTTGAGACATTCTCACTACAGGATAGATCATTTTTGATAGTGAATGTGTTGTTATTCCTCTGGAATTTGCCATTCCAGGTATTGTAAACCATATGACTGTGTGATTCAAAATGGCCGAGACCATTCCAATTCAGCTCACTAACACCTGGGATATTGATCTTTATGCATTTCACTTCATTTTTGACAACTTCCAATTTTCCTAAATGTAGATTTCTTAAATTCATACTTGGAACCGTACTATTTTTTACTCACTGCTATTAAGACGATGTTGAACCAGAATGACCCTAAATGACAGGGAAGAACTACGCCAAGGCTGTACCTCTTCACAGGAGTAAAAAGCCCTGTCTTTCTCCTGAGAAGCAGCTGTTGATTTCAAACTGCCTATCTTGCAGTTAGCAGCCCAACATGTAACTATTATGCCACCAGGGTTCCTATATTTTGGAACAGTCTGATATTCATTCTTCTAAAAACAATTAATACCACAACTTATTTGGTGAACAGTGTATCTTCTCAACATTCCATATTTGAGTTTATGCGTCTATCTTAATAAATCCATTCTGAAATGCAAATTTCCCTAAGAGTTTGGAAGTCTTTTCCTTCAGTATATTGCAGTATTTGAGGTAGTTGAACTTGATTTATTTGAGGCCATCTTGCAAATCATCCTTCAAAGAGCCAACTACATAAACTATTAGATCCTTTCCTAATGTCTCAAGCTGAAAAATTGAAGACTCTCTGTTAGTGGGCCCATATCATTAAGATTCAACTTCATGTTCCTTGCAGCCTTACCCCATACCTTTACTAGACACCCATACACATTTTCATCAGGTTTCTGTTTGTATGCATTAGAAAAAGTAAGCAGTTAGTTTTTAGTGGAAAAAAACCTTTTGGGGGCAAAATTTGCACTTTACCTTTTGGGGCTCATTGGAGACTTAAATCTAGTTATCGGTCTATCTAGAAACAACAATAGGTGGCTGGGGTGTTTCCTGGGAACATTCATCAATATATCATTCAGCATCTGCCACTGACAATGATACAGACAATGCCTCACGTGGCTTATCAGCATGCACTTTTGTAGACAGAAAGGGTAGTGATTTTACTGGTAATGGATTAGTAACAAAGAAGGAGCAATCACATCACATGAGAGGAGTGATACTTTTGGTAGGAGCGATTCAATAGAATTTATGGACCTAATGTCTCCTTACTAAGTTTCCATGACCTCACTTTAACCCCATATATAATTTACGGTAGCGAATTAAATTAGTGCTGTATTTTTAAAAATCATTTTATTAGGTGCTCGTACAACTCTTGTCACAATCCATACACCCATCCATTGTGTCAAGCACATTTGTACATTTGTTGCCATCATGATTCTCAAAACATTTGCTTTCTACTTGAGCCCTTGGTACATGATCACTTTAAAAAAAATCAATTTATTGAGGCTCATACAATTCATCACAATACATAGATCAATTGTGTAAAGCACATCTATACATTTGTTGCCCTCATTATTCCCAAAATTCGCTTTCCTCTTGGGTTCCCGGATCATCTCATTTTTCTTTTTTCCCTTCCCTCTCCCTTCCTCCTCCCCTCTCCCCCATGCACCCTTGATAATTTATAAATTATTATTGTATCTTTTATTACACTGCCCGGCGTCTCCCTTCACCCACCCCTCTGCTGCCCGTCCCCCAGAGAGGAGGTTATATGTAGCTCCCTGTGATCAATTTCCCCTTTCTACACCCCCCTTCCCTCCTGGTTTCGCCACTGTCACCCCTGGTCCTGAGAGGTTCATCTGTCCTAGATTCCCTGCGTTTCCAATTCCCGTCTGTACCGCTGTGCATCATCTGGTCTAACCAGATCTGCAAGGCAGAATTGGGGTCCTGGTAGTTGGGGGGAGGAAGCGTTTAAGAACTAGAGGAAGGTTGTGGGTTTCATTATTGCTATACTGTACCCTAAGTGGCTCATCTCCCCACTACCCTTCTGCAAGGTATGTCCAGTTGTCTAGAGATGGGCATTGGGTCTCCATCATGCGCCACCCTCATTGACGAGGATATGATTCCCCCGCCCTCCCCCCACCCCCTGTTTTTAGTGTTTGAAGCCTGGTCCATTTGGCCCTTCATGATCACACATGTTGGTGTGCTGCTTCCATGTGGGCTTTGTTGCTTCAGGGCTAGATGGCCGCTTGTTTACTTTCAAGCCTTTAAGTCCCTAGATGCTATAGATCTAGATAGCCGGGCACCATCAGCCTTCTTCACCACACTTACTTATGCACACATTCGTCTTCAGCGTTCATGTGTGGAAGGTGGCCACACAATGAAAAAACAAACAAACAAACAAAGAAATTAGTGCTGTAGTTCAGTCACTCTTATGGTAAAACTCTTAATTTGTTTTTTGGCAACATCAGCTTTGTTACTACAAAAAGTCAAACTTTCTTCCTGGGCACAACTGAAAATTTTGACATATTTTATGGGATTCTTGAGCTGTGGCACCAAATGCTAAACTCACCACTTTTCTTTATCACTTTTTCTATTATAAGTTGGACCAACTGGCCAGCTTCCCCACAATTCTCATCCTGACAAAATTATGGAAGATATCTGAATCATTGACACCTAGAGTCCTGTTCCTCACTAATATTTGACTTTTGATCGTAATACTTTGTATATTAATATTCTCACTTGATGTCATGGATACCCTCTGTACTAATGAAGGATGAGTAATTAATACTAATGGAGGCAGGGTTCTAAATGCTTTTAAACCATAAGACTTGATAACTAATTTAGAAAACTCACCCCATGATTTTGTTTGTATAGAACCAATCTGGTAGCAAATGACTGAGATTAGTCTTTCTAGACAGGCAAAATCAGTGAAGCTTCTATTTGTATATATACAGAGAAGTTTCAAAATTGAGTAAGGAAGACTGAAAAAGAATTGATGCCTTTGAAAAAAAGTGGTGAAAACAGGCATTCACACTTGTTCCCGATTGCGTATTTCTGGATTGAACATAATGTTGGCTTTTATCTTTTCATATGTGTTCCGAATCACAGTGAAATTGCGCTTCAAGGCCAATCCTTTTTACATTAAGAAAGAGTGTTGGACATTGCTGATGTTTTCTTTCTTTTTTTTTTCAGTATCCATAGACTGCCCATCTGATTGTTTTCCTTTGTTCTGTCAATATTATGCATTACAATGACTGATTTTCTAATTCTGTACCATCTCTAATAACTAAGATAAACCCCACTTGGGCATGCTGTAGAACTCTTTCAATATGCTTTTGGATTCTGATCACTAGTGTTTTGTTGAAGATATTTTGCACCTATATTCTTGTGGTGTCTTGCTCTTTGTTTTATGGAGGATATGAATAAACTGAGGGGTGTTTCTTCCTTCTCTTCCTTTGGGAAGAGTTCAAACAGCAGCAGTGTCCGTTATTCTCAAAGTGGTAGAATTTCAAGTGAAACCATTTGGTCTAGGATGTTTGTTTTTGTTGTAGCCAAGACCATTTTTGTTGTTGTTGGGAGGTTTTGTGATCACTGATTTGACCTCCTCATATGTTAGGAGTCTAAAAGAGACATTCTGTTTCCTCATTTCAGGTTTTCCCCATTGTTTGCTTCTTTGTCCATTTCATCTCAGGAACAGTCTAGGTTTCTTGTCAGACAATTGTTCATAATATTCTGTCACACATTTTTTAAATGTGGTTTGTTGTACATAATGTCCCCTCTTTCATTGAGGTTATTTGCCTATTTTCCCATCTTTCCTTTGTTTATTTTCTCTTGTGACTATTTTCAGTAACAAGGATAGTAATTGTTATGAGTATTTCTTCCTTGTGTGTTTGCAGAAAGTATATTTATTTTGTTGGCATAAAATATAATATTTAAATTTTAATATAAAATATAAGATACCTTTTTATTGTATGCATATTAGTTATATCATGTTAGGCACATATATACGATCTTATAATTGTCCTTATTTAGAGATGCATGTTAATTGTATGTATGATTATATAATTGCCTTCATTTGGAGATTATGTATGGTTTATGAAGATGTGTACAGATGCCAAATTGACAAGGACCATGATTGTTAAGTTTTTTTGTTTTTTTTTTAAGAGAGAAAAAGCTTATATTAATCTTGGTTACACATTTCCTGAACTCAGCTATAGTTTAAAGCATGCACATGGCAAAAATATTTTGTATGACAATGGTGACAAATATAAAACACTTCTTTTTTTTTTTAAATCAATTTATTGGGGCTCATACAATTCATCACAATACATATATCAATTGTGTAAAGCAAATCTATACATTTGTTACCCTCATTATTCCCAAAATTCGCTTGCCTCTTGGGTTCCCGGAATCCGCTAATTTTCCTTCCCCCCCCTCCCCTTCCCTTTCTCCTCCCCTTTCCCCCATGCACCCTTAATAATTTATAAATTATTATTGTATCTTATATTACACTGTCCGGCATCTCCCTTTATCCACCTCTCTGCTGCCCGTCCCCCAGAGAGGAGGTTATATGTGGCTCCCTGTGATCCATTCCCCCTTACTACATCCCCTTTCCCTCCTGGTATCGCCACTGTCACCCCTGGTCCTGAGAGGTTCTTCTGTCCTAGATTTCCTGCGTTTCCAGTTCCCATCTCTACTGCTGTGCATCATCTGGTCTAACCAGGTGTGCAAGGCGAAACTGGGGTCCTGGTAGTTGGGGGGAGGAAGTGTTTAAGAACTAGAGGAAGGTTGTGAGTTTCATTATTGCTATACTGTACCCTAAATGACTCATCTCCCCAATACCCCTCTGCAAGGTATAGCCAGTTGTCTAGAGATGGGCATTGGGTCTCCATCACGAGCCACCCTCATTGACGAGGATATGATTTTTCTCCCCGCCTTTGGTGTTTAAAGCCTGGTCCCTTTGGCCCTTCATGATCACACATGTTGGTGTGCTGCTTCCATGTGGGCTTTGTTGCTTCTGGGCCAGATGGCTGCTTGTTTTCCCGGCTATCAAAAGATATAGTGTCTGGGGTCTTAAAGGCTTGTAGGCAAACAAGTGGCCATCTAGCTCAGAAACAACAAAGCCCCCAGAGAAGAAGCACACGAGCCTGTGCAAACACGACGTGCTGAAGGGAACAGGCAGCAGACGCCAAAGAACAAAAAACATCATTGTGTGTCCACCTTCCACACATAAACGCTGAAGACGAATGTGTGCATAAGTAAGTGTGGTGAAGAAGGCTGATGGTGCCCGGCTATCGAGACCTATAGTGTCTGGGGACTTAAAGGCTTGATTGTTAAGTTTATGTGCCAGTTTGGCTAAGACATGCCTTTCTTGTTTGGCTGTTATGTAACAATGTTGTAATGTTATGGCTATGTAATGATGCAACCATCCCCCATGATATGATAAGATGTAAGAAGATTAGGGTAGGATGCACAATCTGTACTCAACAAATAGCCCTGATCACCTAAAAGGCAATTAAGATGGGATGAAACAACATTATTTGGTCAAAGCCCTGATCTGATATACAGGAGTCTCCTTTGGGAGTGTGACTTAAATCGAACACATATAGACTTTCGGGCACATCTTTTGCTTGCTCTGGATCTGGATCCTGCATCTGTCTCTTAGAATCGAATCTCCAATTCTTGAGACTTGAGCTAGTGATCTTTCATATTGCATGGAAATATTGGTGTTTATTCATCCTGACCTATGAGCCAACAGCTTACCGTTTTACTTACCAATCTTAGATTAATCACTATCTGTAGTCCATTAGCCATAAACCTTCTGTCTGACCTGATAGCCCTGGGATTGCCATTCCCTGAATTTAAGTGAGTCTGGAAAGGCCAAAACCCTAATTTCTAACCTATATACTTCCCAACCCCCATAACCACATGAGCCATTTCTTTGAGATAAATATATTATCTATATACCTATCTATCCATCTATCTCTCTATCTCTGATTCCATGCAAGTTTTGTTTATTTGGGTTCTCTCAAGAACCCAACCTATGACACCCATTGTTTTAAAAATGCTTATAAAGTGATTTCATTAGCATCTACTAGACCATAAAAAGCCAAACCCAGAAGAAAAGAGGAGGGGAGAAAGTAGCAAATGTGTGTGAATAAGTATAAAAGTTAGTAGATACATTTAATTAAGGTCCTATTGAAATGGGTTTGTGTGGAAATCATTATAATCCAATATGTGAGTATTTAATGTATGTTAACCATGTTGAATCACACACACACACACACACACACACACACACACACACAGCCCTGATGGCTAGACATTGGGCTGTTTCTTGGAAAGTTAGCCATTGAAACCAACAGCAACTCTGCAGGAGAATGAGACTGTTTGCCCCAACAGATTTAGTGTTTCAAAAATCTTCATAATATCACTATGAGTCAGAATTGACTTAATGGAAGTGGGTGTTTTGATTCATATATACACTTACACTCACAAACTCACAGGAGATTCATTAAGTTCATGAAAAATTCCATTATCTTTTAATTAGATTTTCCTACAAAATTTTGATGCTCCCTCATGTGTATATAGTTACAATAGTTCAAATATTCAATATTTGTTATATATATAAATCTATGCTCATATATGACTCACACATGCTTTACAATCACACACATAATTCAAATGTCATTAAGTCAATTCCAATCACAGCCACCCCATGTGTGTCAAAGGAGAATTGATCCATAAGATTTTCAAGAACTGTGATCTTTGTCAAGTAGATCATGGGGTCTTTCTTTTGAGCCACCTCTGATACAGTTGAACCTCTATTCCGTTAGTCTTCCACATACATATAATTAAGATATCTAGGTCATGACCCAGGGAGTAATTTTCATTTATCCCCAGAAAATATCATCTCAGGATATTTCAAGAGAATAAAAGGTAAACAACGTTTGTGGTATTTGTGGTATTGTGAGTAATATACTGAAAACACAAATAAAAAAAAGCAAAATGACTAACTTCTAAAAGTAACGGTTGAAAATATTCTTGAATGCTGTGTGCATTCAATTATAATTGATCAAATACTATATGATAAGCACTGTTCTTTTTAAAAATCATTTTATGAGGGTACTTAAAGATATTATAACATCCCATAAGTCAATTATATCAAGTGAACACGTATATATGTTACCATCAGCATTTCAAAACAATCTCTTTCTACTTGAGCTCTTTGATATCAGCTCCTTTTTTCGCTCCCCCCTCCCACCTTTGTGAGCCCTTAACAGATTGTACATTACTATTGTTTTTCCATATTTTACATCATCTGCTGTATTCCATCACCCACATTTCTGTTATTCTTACTTCTTAGGGTAGCGGTGGGGTTATACATCCATCATTACTATCCGTTTCCCCCTTTCTCTGATACACTCCCTTCTCCAATTTCCCTGTACCTTCATGGTAATATTACTCCCAATCCTGTTTCTGAGGGATTTATCTGTTCTGGATTTCATGTGTCAAAAGCACTTATCTGTACCAATGTACATATTCCGGTCTAGCAGGATTTGTGAGGTAGATAGAACTGGTTTCATGATAATGGAGGGAAGAAGCATTAAAGAACTAGAGGAATTTTGTGTGTTTTGTAGGTGCCATACTGCACCCTGATGAATCATTCCTTCCATATGACCTTCTGTGAGGGAATTTCCAGTTATCTACAGATGGGCTCTGAGTCTCCACTCTGATCCTTTTCCTTCAGGTCAATATAATTTTTTTGGTTTTGATCTTCTGATACCTGATCCCATTGACAACTCTTGATCACACAGGCTGGTGTGCTTCTTCCATGTGGGCTTTGTTGCTTCCCTGCTAGACAGACTCTTGTTTAACTTCGAGCCTTTAAAACTCTGGATGCTATATCTTTTGATAGCCAGGCACTATCAGCTTTCTTCTCCACATTTGCTTATGAACCCATTTTGTCTTCAGCAATAATGTCAAGAAGGTGAGCATCAAACAGTGCCAGGTTAATAGAACAAAGTGTTCTTTTGTTGAGTAAAGACTTAAGTAGAGGCCCAGAATCCATTTGCTAACTTAATACTTTCACTATATCAATATATGTACATTAACCAATACCCCTATCTTTATATATTAATATATTTATATATATACATATCTGTATTTATACCTCTCTACATAGCTTTTACCTCCTAGTTCTTTCCTCTATTTCCTTTTACTTTCCTCCTGTCCCATTATCATATTCACCCTTCATTCAACTCTCAGTATTTCTTCTTGGCTTCATTCCAGTTGATCAAACACCACCAGACATTCTACACGCTCCTTGTTATTTTAGATGCCTTGTTGTTCCCCTGTCTCTGAGTTTGTTGACTTCCTACTCCTGTCCCTCAACTCCCCCTGTACTATGTCCCCCAAGAACTGTCAGTCCCATTGGGATTGTTTATCCTGATATATATATATCTGATAAATAGTTCCAGGTCTATCTGCTGACTTATATTAACATCCCCCGGCCAGGTCTGGTGGGGTGCCAAGTATTCTATTTTCAGGATTGCTCAGGGACTTTGTGACTTTGTTCCCCTTGCTGTTCTGTTGTGTTCCCTTCCTGATTCACCACTCGAGGGTGGGGTGGGGAGATGGGGAGGTTGGACCGTACAACACTGTCTCTACTGTTGTCCTCTGTAATGCTGTGGGTCATTGAGGGGACATCATGTCTCGTGGCGGGGCTGGCCCTTTGGTCTTCTCTGTGCATTGGCTTCCCTGAGCAGGGCATCCTTGAGGCTTGGTGAGCCAGGATGAGGTCAACTCTATCTCTTTCTCTTTTTCACTCTTAGTTTGTTCCCATGTGGACAGGCAGCCTGGTCAATCTCTCCAACCTATATCCTTAGTGATGTCTTCTGCTGTACATTCTTCTAGGGAGAGGGTTCACATATCTTGGATTAGGGCCAGCCCCACAGTCCTCTCTGCTAATGTGCTGCTCCATACAGGTATGCTGCTGTCACATATTGGCACAACAGAATGAAGTCTGGACTCCCCTTTCCTGTGGAGACATAAACACAATCCTCCCCATGCATGGATTAGTACCTCGTTTCCCTCACTGCCATCATCTTAAATTTTTTTTTCTTCCTTTTTTCCTCCTTTTCAGTTTGCTGCCATATGCATCCCTGGGTTGGGTCTGACCCCTACCAGAGTGTCTGGACCTCAATCAGGAACTTATGAATTCAGTAACTTTTCCTTCATGCCCACTGTGATTTTTGGACTTAACATTTTTGTCCTTTTGTGCTTGGCTAACTTTGCCTTTTATGCTTGGCTAACTTTGCATAGCATAATTTCCTCCAAGTCTTCCCATGAGACAATATGCTTTGTGTGTTCATCATTACTTTTTAGGATATGTAATACTCTTGTGTATGTATACCAGGGTTTTTTAATCCATTTGTGACTTGATGGAAATTTAGGTTGTTTCCATTCTTTACTATTGTGAACTGTGCCATGATGAACATTACAGCTCAGATGTCTGGTTTTGGTCTATTTCTTACTTTTTCTGGGTATATGCCCAGTAGGGGGATTGCTGGATCATATGGTAGATCAATTTCCATTTGTTTTAGCTATCACCAAATCACTTTCCATAATAGATATGTGTACCTACTGGACCACAAGCAATGAATGAGAGTTCCTATCTCACCACACCCCCTCCACGTTTGTTACTCTCTGATTTTTGAATTGGCCTATCATTGAGGGTATTAGGTGGTATCTCATACTTGTTTTCATTTGAATCTTCCTGATGGTTAATGGTCAGGAACATTTTCTCATATGCTTATCGGCCATTCGGGTTTCTGCCCTTGTTAAACTTCTGTCTAGGTCTTTACTCACCTCCTCAGTGGGCTATTTGTTTGTTTCTTATTGTAAGCTAGCATAGTAGATCACCAGGGAGCATGAAGGAGATGGGATGCTGGCTGTCTTTTTTTATTTTGGTTATCTTCCAATCAAGCTGCGATTTGACCAAACTCCTCCCACATGTTCCCATTGGCCTAGTTGGCACAATAAACCCAACCAGCACAGGTAGAGTACTTTAAAAATGACTATCAGGTTGAGTTGTCTAATTGTAGAGGTTAGTTCTGCCTCTTTTTTTCAGCTTCTTTCTCAGCGGTGTATTAAAATCACCTACTATGATTGTTGAGGCTGTGATGTCTTTTTTCATCTGTTGAAGAGTTTGACTGATGAATTACATGGGTCTCTCATTGGGAGCATATATATTTATTATGCTCACTCGTTCTTGGTCTACTGATCCTTTGAGCATTATATAGTACCCATCATTATCTCTTGTCATAGCTTGGCCCTTGAGATCAATTTTGTCAGAGATTTAGGACTGCAACCCCTGATTTTTTTAATTGATGTGCTTGGTTTATTTTTCACCAGCATTTAATTCTCAGCCTATTTTAGTCTGTGAGCTTGAGATGTGTCTCTTATAGACAACATATTAATGGATTATGTTTTCTAAGCTAGTCTGATAGTCTGTCTTTTAATGGTTGAATTCAGGCCGTTGATATTCAGAGTTATTACACCCATCTGTGGATTCTTTGTTGTCATCACATAACTTTTGTGTTAGGTGTTTTCCTACCTGCCTTCTTACCATTGTGTTTTAAGCTTGTAGTGGGTTCATTTTTGCCTTCTTCTCATCATTAAACCAGTGTTATTGTTTGGGATGGTTTTTGTGTGTTGAATTCTGGGTGGAGTTACTTTATCTGGTGGTCTCCCATTTGTGCTCAGTGAATGCTGTTCTTCTGACCACAATGAGTTGGCAAGAGTTTTTTTGTAGAGCTGGGTTTCTTTTAACATACTTTTTGAGTATTTCCTTGCTCAGGAAGACGTTACTTCTCTGTCTATGTTGATAGATTTTTTTGTGTGGCAGAATTTATATTTTCTACACAGGATATGTACTCTGTAATAATAATTTCTTCATCTTCCAGATTTGAGTCAAGATAATCTTCTTCATGTTCTTGAATATCTTCCAATATTTCATTGATTGTGTCGGTCTCCATGTCTTTGACTCTTGAGGCACTAGAATACCTACAGACCCAGAAGGCGATGTAGATGGTGTCGAGGAGGAATCTTCTGCTGAGAGCTGCAAGTCCACAGGAAGAGCGCCTCTGCTGTGTGCCAGGGTCTGTGCTACCAGCTGCACATTTCCCCTGAACACTCTCAGTGCTGCTTCAGCAACCACAGCATCAAAGCCCATGTACACCAGTTGGTTAATGCTTTCCTCAGAAGGACTTTCCTGGGGGCTGTTGGTTTCAGGATCTGAATCCTTTAACTAACCACATGTGGGGACTACTGACAGGAATCTTGAGGGCTCTATCCATGTCCCCGCTAGTCTGGTGAAGGGCCTGCTTAGCCACCTGTATGGAGTAGCCCAAGTCTTTCAAAGAGCTAATATCTTCCAATCGGCTTCTTCTCTCTTTTTTATTTCCTTACCTGGTCCAATTCCTCTCTGCAGTAGATGATGTGAGTAGCTGCGTGATCCATGTTACCATAACATGCTCTCAGGCCCAACTGGGCTTCCTGAGCTGTAAATCCCAGCTGCAGCAAGTTATGAGCTTTTGATGGGTCAATGTAGCACTCTTTGAAGAGCTGATATGCCTTGTTGAGATCCTGGCTAGCCTCTTTATCATTTCTACTGTGATAGTTTTAGATACCCTGAAGCAAGTACAGTCTTAAGAACAATACTTTCTCATTGTCACAATTTCCTTTTATATGGATCAGTCTCTGATAATTTTCTCTATAGCAATTTGTAAAGTACTTCTGGGCCAAGTTTAATTTTTTTCTCTCTGCATAATCAAGGCACTCCAGTTGCCCCAGATGGAAGTAGCACCTATCCAGCTGGAACACTTCATGTGCTCTATGGTGTCCAGGAGTTCTCTGTAGTACTCACAGAAATACTTGTTAGTATCCAACAGACATGGCAATGCTATTCCATATAGCGTATATGGTAGTGGTGGGTTAGAGTATTCTTGGGTTGGCATTGTTCTCTTTAAACTTTCAGAAGATGTTACTCCACTCTCTCCTCTGCTTCATATTATCTACTGAGAGTTGTGACCATATTCTTGTCTGATTACTTTTATAGGTGACTGCTTTTTTCCCCCTAGCTGCTTTTATGATTTTTCTCCATTTTCTCAAAGACGGATAACTTGGCGAATTCTTCTTGAGGTTCAGTTCAGTTGGTGTCCTCTCTGCTTCCTTAATGGTTGCCCAATTCTTATTCATTAAGCTGAGGAAGTTTTCTTCCAGGAATTCCCTAGCTATTTTTGCAGTTGACTTCTTCGTTGTGTCCTGTTCTGGTAGCCCAATTATTCTAATGTTGTTCCTCTTCAAAGCATCGGACATTGTTCTCAAGTTTACTTCAGCTTCTTTGATTATCTTGTTTGACTGTCCTTCTCATTTGTTTAAATCTGCCTGGTTATCCTGACGCTGCTCGTACTATTCTCCGCTTCTTCTAGTCTGTTGGTAAGGTCTATTAACTTGGTATTTGCTTCTGTTATCTGTCTTTTAACTCTTGTATTTACCTTTTGTGCGTGGCCTTTATTTCCTCTATCATTTCATCCTTTTTCTGTATTGCTTCCCTCATATCTTGTGTAACTGCAAGCAGCATTCAGAATATTTCTTTCTGTACCAGATCGATGTCTGCTTATTTTATGAACACCTTTAGGTTCAGGACTTCCTCTACCATTGTTATTTGTTTCTCCTGCTTTTTCTTTGAGTTGCTGAGGGAGGTTGCTATTTGTGTGTCATTTTGGAGACGCTTGGCTCCATTTTCCTGGGAGTCAGAGTCCTGGGATTTCTCTAGGAGGTTGCTAAGTGTGCTTCTACTGACTACCTGTAGCCAACAGTGCTGGGGGATCAGGCTGCTACTTTATCCCACTGGGATTTCACTCCCTCCCCATACACTCGTTGTTTCCTTTTTTGGAGGACAGGTTGAATGGCCCTCTCAGGGGACATGGGCTGGGAAGTTGTGGGCTGCAAGGGTGGCACTGTGTAGACCAAACAGGTGAGGAGCTACAGCAGATAGATGCTGGGAGTGGGTGTTGGGCACAGTGGGGGGAAATGCTATTAATATTTTTCTATGCCCTGGGATGGTCCCTTAGAATTACATCCCTGCAGGTCTGCCACTCCTCCCTCCCAACTCCCTCTGAAGGTAGCTCCTCAATCCACAGACTCTTGGAATCTTCACTTAGCAGGCAGAATGCTGGGGAGAAATGACCAACGGGATTTTAATTGGCAGATGTTTCTTCTTTCTAATTTTAATAAATTTGTGTCTACTTATCATTATGCTGAAAACCCCATGTTCTGGAAGTGTAGGAAATCCCTCTTAGTGACTTTTTTGTGCTGTTCTTCATGGAGTCCCCTTTGTGTGTGCCACTCAGTTGCCAACTTACCCTGAAGTCTGTAAGCACTTTTCTAAGTGCTGTGATAGAGAGTAATGCTGACTAACTCCATAATGTCCTAATGTTTATAGTCTAGTAAAATGTGATGTTCACAGATGGTGAATGGAACGGAATATAGCAAGTTAGGGGCATGCATCATATTAAAGGCAGTCAAATGATACATACTATATTTGAACAGGATGTTAAATAATACAAGGAAGTGAACTGTGCAAGAAAGCGAATTATGTAGTCAAAGACATTTCATGCAAACAGTCTATATGGACAAAGCCCAGTGTCATTGGATTGAGTCCTACTTATGTTGTCACTAGGGGCCATTGACTTGTTTACAACATATAGTGACCCTGTGAACAATCTTCACAACTTTTTTTGTTTAGGTTAATTGTTGTAGCCATTGTGTCAATCCATCCTACTGAGGGCCTCCTTCTCCTCATAGTGTCCTATTCTCACAGACCCTACATAGGGGTTCTGAGATTCTGAATTTTTTAAAATCATTTTATTAGGGGCTCATACAACTCTCATCACAATCCACACATACATCAATTGTGTAAAGCGCATTTGTACGTTCATTGCCCTCATCATTCTCAAAACATTTCCTCTCCACTCAAGCCCCCGGCACCAGGTCCTCATTTTCCCCTCCCTCCCCGCTCCCCCCGCCCCCATGTGCCCTTGATAATTTATAAATTGTTATTTTTTCATATCTTGCCCTGTCCGATGTCTTCCTCCACCAACTTCTCGGTTTTACCTCCCCCAGGGAGGAGGTCACATATAGTTCCCTGTAATCGGTTCCCTATAGAGTGGGTAGGAAAGAGATTTTAAATTTTTATGGGAGCAGACAGCCTCATCTTTCTGCTGCAGCTGGTCCCATAGAACTATGTCCCTGAAGCTTGGCCAGTTAACCACCCCTGGCTAGCTCCTGGACCAGGAAAAATCAGTTGGGAGTTTGGGGAATCTGCCCCCTGAAGGCTGGTTAGTGTCAATGGCTGATGAAAATGAAAGGGGAGTCTTTCACCAGATGTGGCTGTTCTTTTGTTTTAACAAATTTGTGTCTACTTTTCTTTATGCTGAGAACCATGCAGTCTGAAAGTGTAGGATATCCCTTTAATGGCCCTTCAGCACTGGTCTCAGCAGAGTCTCTCTGGTGTGTGCTACTCTGTTGCCATTTTGCTCAAGACTACACCTGTTGGTTGTTTGGAACTTTTTCTTTTGGCTTCCTTTGTTTGTTTTTGAAGAAAAAGATTCTTTGAAGCAGACTCCTCCAATGACCATCAGGATAAGTTGAATATATTTGAGGATGGTGGCTGTCAAGGGCCAATAAATTTGAACTTTCTGCCCCTTAAGACCAGTTCCACCCACAAGGGCCAGGTGGGTGTTGGGCCCCAACTGGAAAAGCCACCTCTAGATCAGGGGTTCATGCACAATACTGAGATATATCAGGAGAAAGTTCTGTTTTGAGGGGGCATATATACTTGCCAAAAAAATGTTAGAGAAGGAAAAGTAGAACTCAGAAAACTTGTTAGAACTATTGCAATAATCAAGGCAGGCATGTTGGTGTGTTTGTTCAGGTAAGTAACTGATGTGTTGGGGAGAAGTGGGGATTCTGGAACTATTTTTCAGGTTGAGATAACAGTATTTAAAAGTTCTCATTTCTAATGATAATTTCTCTATTTTTGATGCAAATTTTACCAATTACTCAAAAGGAGACATTGATCTCTGAATTCCGGTAGGTTCAGAATATCACAGAAAACCTTTCCCATATGGTCAAGCAGATCAAAGATACAATTGCTTACACCAAAAAGGTCTTGCTGTACTGCAGGGGTGTCAAACTCAATTGAAACGCAGGCCATTTGTTGCAACAGGCAAGATACACGTGGACCATATCACATTTACAAATTTTGTTAAAATATATTTTGAAGTGAAGATTCAGGAATATGGATAGGATAAATAAAACACTATATAATTGCTTTTATTTAAATATTTATTTTATTAATGTATTTATAAAACTAAAATTATACTTTTTCCCCAAAAATTTGCAAGCATTTTCCTCCTACTAGTTTTCACTTACCTCTTATGTTGTGACTGGAAAATATAACAAAGTCACTAATAAAAAACACAAAATGTTGGACAGTTGACAAACGTGATGCACAATCATAATGGCTTCCCTCTAAAGATGTTAACTAGCGCTGCTGCTAGGTATGATTCGTAACAGCATAACCCAGAGTGCTCTTTTTAACCTTTTCGCTATTGGGATCTGTTTACATTACGTGGCACTGAGAGTGGCAGACATATTGCTTACAAACGTCACCGGAACTGAGTCACAGCATTCATACCCATCCACAGGCCCCCAGGAAAGGCACTGGGCCATGCTTATACTCATTTTGAGTAGTTAAAGGGTTAATGAGGGAATTATGTGTACTGTATTGCCTCAATCTTCCCTAGGCGCTATTTTCTTCATAACAAATTTTTCTATTTTCATTTTATTTCAGAGCATCGTGTCCATAAAAAAATTACCTTGGGGGCTGCATGCGGCCCGCAGGCTGCCAGTTTGACACCCTTGCAGTACTGCATTATTGATCAAACATTTTCCTGGACTACCAGAAACAGACATAATTGAGAAAGCAAGTTTTATAACAGATCATACCCCCTACCCTAACCCCAAATAAACTGTCCAGCAATTACCCTGTGATCATCTTATAACAAAATGAAGAGCAAGTACTTTCAATTCTGTACCCTCAACCAGTCTTATGCTAACCCAAACCTGCTATCCACCAATCCCTGCTAAATCCTTGTTCTTGGATATCTCATCTTTGACCTCCTAGATTGTCTTGTCCTACTTATGATATTGTAACTTTTAGTGCCTGCTCCAACTATACAAAGATATTTACTCCTTATTGTCTGTCAGACCAGTCATCTTCACTTGGTACATTTAGTCTTTTTCTCATTCCAAACTTTCTCTGTCCTTTAGTAAACTCATGGTGCTTTTACTTTAAGCAGACTCCATGATACAGCTTTATGACAGGATGATCTGCATGGTTTAGGTTACAGTCATAAATACCACTAGAATTCTCCTTAAAAGTGAGAACAGTAACCACTTAAGATCAAATGAGCAACATTTATCTAAGAACGGAAACAAGAAACACTAGAGCAAGTAATATAAGCAAGGATATATTAAGGGTATTGAATTGGAAGTTCATGCAAAAATGTTGGTAAGTTGGTGAATGCAAAACTTGTGATCTACTCTGTAAACCTGCACTTAAATCACAATCAGAAGTTTTAAAATGAAAAAAAGGGAAGAATTGTGCAACTTTGAATTTTATACATGTCATCATAAAACAAAAATACATTAAAAATTACATTCTGGTTGGTAAAAAAAATCAGTTAAAATTAAGGGGACCTTTGGTGGGATGGACTGACAAAATCGGTGCAAAAATAAACTCCAGTGCACCAAAGACCATGTACATGATGCAAAACTAGTAATGTTTTGCTTTCTTGTACATAAGTGTCCATGAGTTGGAATGAATGGATGACAACTAATAGCAAAATCAGGAATATTGAGAGCTGTAAACTCCTCAAAATGAATCTTTGTCTTGATAAAAAGAAACCTCCAACTTTTAAAGATAGATTAAAACAATATTGAGCATGGACATTGCCATATTCATGGGAAAATTCATCACATTCATCAACATTATTTCCAGTTATTTCTGCAAGTTCAACCTGTTGAAATAAAATGATGTAATTGTTTCAGCAGCTTGTTTTGTGAAACTTACAAAGCAATTGGGATGTTGCTAGAATTTAAAAGTCCTAATGAAAATCAGTCTTTGAGTTCACACTGGCTTTAGTTGGAGCCAACATTTTGCCTTAAGAAAATGCCTGAACCTTTAGCCAAAAGACAGAAGCATAAAAATGTCATTCTTCTCTCATCCTACTCAACTATTAATTTCTGTAATTATTTTCATGATTCTGAACCTTAATTTGTTTCAACAGTGTTTTAGGGGAAAATGTTTTAGAGTATTATATTGGAAATGTGTGAAATCAATAATTCATGAATCCAAGAGATGTACATAAATCTGACATAGTTACAGTATTGGACGAGGAACTACAAAATACCATCTTCCAATTGGTTTACAATGATTGAGATCATTTAAAGCTGGCAAAATGTGATATACTTTTGGTTATATCAATACATCTAACATATATTGACTAACTAAAAGACAAAATTACAAGATAGGCAATTGTGGAAATTTTTCATGACCGATCACAAAACAATGGCATAATAGATATTTCTGGGAATAGGCTGTTAAAAAATTGCCCCAAGTAGAGCATAGGACTTCCTGAGGTGATCTGGTACAAATAGTTTCCATTAGGTGTGGATATATATATATATATATATATATATATATATATATATATATATATATATATATGTAGCTTGATGCACATTGTTAGCCTGACCATAAAGGAAACATTTCTTTAATGATAAGACTGGTTCTTAAGTAATCAGATATGAATCTATAAGGAAAATTCTGCTGAGCTTTTAGTACTAGGCTATCCATTTTACCTTGAAAGTAAAATGTCTCTTGATTTTATATCCCACATTATCTAAAACTGCTAGTCAGAGTAGCAAAACAGGATAATATTTACAAATATTGTCATTCTATTTTCTCCCAATGTTCTAGGAAAATTTGTGGTGAGTTGACACAATATGACTTTTAGTATACTGTCATGATAATTCACACTACAAGTCCAGACATTCACACTACAAGTCCAGACATTGTTCTCACCCTAGCATATTAAATGTGTGGGCCATTGAGTTTGAAATACATTACATTAAAAACTTGAAGAACATTAATTTCTTTAGTTTAATTTCTAAAAGGTAGTTTAGACATTTACTTGACAGGAAAGATTTCTAAATTGAGCCAAACAAAGAAAAATTAAGTATGTTTTAAAATGCTTAGGAAAGATGGATAAATCATCTCTTCTATTCCTTGTGGTTTTACATCGATTGCTATCCAGGATTCAGAAATTAATTCTCATTGATTGAAGAGGGTAAGTGTATTCTGTGTAATTGATGCCTGTGGCCTATGTCTTTTCTCATCAAGATTCTGTGTAAAAATCTACTCAGCAGTGCAACCTGTTAGTCAACATAAAATTGTATTTAACTGTCATGTACTGATTAAAATCTGAAGGGATACAGCATATGCTTCCCTTCAAATATTTGGAACTTTCAAAAGGTAAGCAGGGAGATTTCCAACATAAAGAAAATGGAGCAAGATAATGTTCTCTCCATATTTGTTTGGGGTGATAAGTAGCATTTTGAAAAAGTAGGATGGGGCCTTTTAAAGAAATTAACTGAAAATATTTAGGATGGAAACTATCCTTTTCCATAACTGTGATCTTGTGAAGAGGTCTTTGTGTAACAGGCAATGTTTTGCTAGTATATGTTTAGCTAGTAACAAAACACATTAGCTTTTTTATTTTGCTCCTCAGCAAAAAGAACTGGAGGTCTACATCCAAAAAAATAATGATCTGTTTTAAACCTCATAGATGACTACAAGAATAATAAAACTTTTCTAAAACTGATTATGGTGATGATTGTACAACTTATCTTGATGTGATTAAACTTCTGAATTTTATGATACACAAACTATGCACCAAAAGACTTAGGGGAAAAATTACTAGGAACAAACAAGTAAACAAATCCTATGGATTCCCATTCTACTCTGGCATCTATTGGGTCACCATCAGTTGAAATAAACTTGATCGCAACTATCCCTGGTCATAAAGGTTTTCTAAATTTATTTTTCTTTTCTGAATAACAAAATAGTGAAACTAGATATGAAAACTGAATTAGATTATGGTTATTTGAAACACAAGAGATAAAAATCTTGATTTACTTATATTCTACTAATCACTATAAAAAATCTGTATTTCATGTGTTTTACTTTTCAAACATGGGGATCAGTTCCTCTTCCAATGCTATGTTGCACTCTTTTAAAAGGTGAGTTTTAAACGTGATTCTTTTTAGAGAGGACCTTGAACTGGTCCATCTTGTTTTTTGCAAATAAGGAAAACAACTAAAACACAATTTCTTTCAAAATTATTGCCAGAAAGAGGTAAATCCAGATTGTGAATCCTGGGAAAAATAAACCCAGGTCAAAATCCACAAATGACCATGTACACGTTAAGAATAATCTTTTTTTAAAAAATTAAATCATTTTCACTGAGGGTTTGTACAACTCTTATCACAATCCACATATACATCCATGTGTCAAGCACTTTGGCACATTTGTTTCCCTCATCATTCTCACAACATTTACTTTCTACTTGAGACCTTGGTACCAGCTCCCCTCCATCTCCACTCCCCGATGAACCCTTGATAATATATAAATTATTATTATTTTGTCATATCTTACACCGTCCAACGTCTCCCTTCACCCACTTCTCTGCTGTCCATCCTCCAAGGAAGATGTTATATGTAGAACCTTGTAATCTATTCCCCCTTTCTTCCTCACCTTCCCTCCACCCTCCCAGTATCACCACTCTCACACTCTCACTGAAGGGATCATCCATCCTGGATTCCTTGTGTTTCCAATTCCTATCTGTACCAGTGCACATCCTCCGGTCCAGATACATTTGTAAGGTAGAATTGTGGTCATGATAGTGGGAACAGGAAGCATTCAAGAACTATAGGAAAATTGTATGTTTCATCATTGCTACACTGCACCCTGACTGGCTCATCTCCTCCCCACAGCACTTCTGCAAGGGGATGTCCAATTTCCCACAGATGGACCATGGGTCCCCACTCTACACTCCCCCTCATTCGTGATTTTTTTGGTCTTTAATGCCTGATCCCTGATCCCTTTGATACCTTGTGATCTCACAGGCTGGTGTGCCTCATCCATGTGGGTTTTGTTGTTTCTCAGTAGATGGTCTCTTGTTTTATCCTCAAAGTATCTAATATTTAAGTAAATGATTAAACTAGTAATATTACCAGAGCCTCAAAATGTTCAAAGCTTGGTTATAGATATGAATGCTATTGACATTTGCAAATTGCACTATTGAAATTTTATTGCAATAAATTAGTATTTATAGACTTTTTAATATTATTTTTTGCTGTTTGGAAAATGCAAATTTATTTTGTAATATTAAAAATCTCTCCCCTTTGTTTGTTATTAGTGGACATACTTTAGTTCTCGGTAACCTGAAAAAGTAGTTCTGGTTGGTAACAGAACTATTTGCTGTAGAGTTGTTGCGATACGCAGTGGCCCCTAGTATAACTGTGTTTCATAGGGTTTTTTTTTTCTTTTTTTTTTAAATCAATTTATTGGGGCTCATAAAATTCATCACAATACATAGATCAATTGTGTAAAGCACATCTATACATTTGTTGCCCTCATCATTCCCAAAATTCG
>NW_022107407.1:1624896-1638028 GCF_000313985.2 Echinops telfairi
ATGGACCCTGGGGCCAGGACGTGGCACCCCATTAGATTTATCCAGAAACTGCTCCTAAAGGTCAACAAACAGACCTTGATCTACTAACAGGCTTTTTTTGGTTGTTGTTTGGTTTTTTCCTCTTTCCGTTTTCTTTCTTTTTTTTCTTTCAGCCTATCTGTTCGGATTTTTTTCTCCTTTTTCATCTTTTTTAAAATTTTGTATGTCAGCGACTTTATTGTTTGTTGGCTTGTCAGTGCTGCAGCCGTCGTCGCCAGGTTCTTATGAGACGCTTTGGCGCTGTGCTGTCAAAGCCAATCCCAATTTTATTCACACATTATTATGTCTGCACACCCACCTAGATAAGAGAGATTGGACTATATATATAGAAAATAAAGGGACCGATGGCCCCGGAAGGACATGGGAGTGTGGGAGGTAGGGGAAGGGAGGAGGGTTGGCCAACCTAGGGACAAGGGAACAACAATTGGTTCAAAACCAATGGTAGGGAAGGGATGGGAGGACTGGTAGGGAGTGACCAAGGGCAAGGCAACTGCCAGGAACTACCGAAACCAGAATGAAGGCTGAACATGGTATTGGGACTGGAGGAAAGCATAAAGAAATAGAGGAAAGAAGTAGGAGGCAAAGGGCATACATTCATAGGATTTTTAATGGTTGTTTATATGGAAGTAGATTTCCTAGTCTTTTTTCTGAGGCACATCCAGGTGCACTCAACATCCATCCTTTCAGTAATCACCTGAAAAGATTAACCATAAAGATTTACAATCTATGAAAGTTTATGGGGCAGTTACACTTTCATGTATGGTCAGTATACTCTCTTCTTCTGGAAACTTCATCTCTAGGAAAAGTCTTCTATTTCTAGTTTATTGGGGATTGCCATAGTCTTAAATAAGCTAATAAACAAAGAAGTCTATTGTTATTCAAGCCATTCCAATCTGTGTTCAGAGGAGAACAATTCCATTGGATTTTCAAGGCGGCAATCTTTAATAAAGCAAATCTCTGAGTCTATTTTCTCTAGGTCCATTAGGTGGATTTGAACCTACAATCTTTCAATTAGCAGTGGCCTTAGTCATTTACCACCAAGAACTTTTGTTGGAGCTCAGACATCTCTACTGTGTCCAGGTGGCTGGGATCTGTTAATAAACAAACTGGCCTCTCTCTGGTGGCTCCTCTCATCTCTCCTTTCCCTCTCTTTTTGTCCTCATGAATGGAAATTAAGTCCTGATGGCTTAGTGGGTTAATCATTGGACTGCTAGGCCAGTGGATCAAACTCCATGGGAAAAAGATGAGACAGTCTATTTCCCTAAAGATAGATTTATAATCTCAGAAACCCCAAGGAGAAGTTCTGCTTTATCCTATAAAGTCCCTAGGGGTCAGGGACTCTTGGCATGATGGTAATGGATTTGATTTATCTTACTAAATAATTTCTTCAGAGGTACATTCAAATTGTTAATGTGTAGTTTACATGATTTTTCACCATTAAGCACAATACTTTCATTACTCTAATTTTAGAATGATTAGAGCATGTTAAAACCATCTTACAAGATGCAAAACTTCACTGCAAGATGCTGAATTACATACCACCTATGAACATAAGTGAGTCCATTTTGAGAGAGACTAAAAACCCAGTAAGAAATGCTGAATCACTGCAGACTCACTGAAAAGAAGTAAACCACCTACCAAAGCATAACCTAGAAACTCCCCAGACACATGTGGGCAACCCTGCTAAGACCTTGGCTGAATGCCAGAATGACATCAAAGAGCCAGCAAGACCGCCTGTAAAAGGTCTCCGTGAGTACACTGATGAAGGCAATGCCTAATGGGACTAGGGGCCAGTAACTGATATGATGCTGAATTAATCTTGTGTTACCCTTATAGTTAATGACTTAAGTTAATTTTAAGATTGCCAGATTGTTTGATGTGTATTTCAAGTGAATAAACCGAGCATTCAAAAATGTCAAAGAACATTAAAAAATTATTGATCGCGCCACTTGTGACACAACCATTTGCATTTGGATTAATTGAATACTTCAGATTCTCCCAGGGACAGTGATTAAACACCCGACTTACTTCTAACAACCAAGATGATTCTGCCAAAGTATCCTCTTTTTCTCCTGGAAAAAAGTATTGGCAATTTAAAATCACTCATTTGTTTATTTCTAGTTGTGAAGAGGCAGTTACAGCCTCATAGCACCCAGCCAGAGGATTGTAATAAGGGAACCCTAAGCTGTGTTTATTGGGAAAAGATTCTAAAATTGTATACTTTAAATAATACTGAGCTAGCATGGTAAAGCATCACTTTAAAGCATTTTATGATGCATACATTTACCACCTAAAGAAAAAGAGGTGTGTATCTAAATAACTCTGGGCATGACTTCTCTAGGGCACAAAATCTTTTTAACTACAAATTTTCACTCCATATTTTGATGACCCTTTTAAGTGGATTTATCCTATAGATTACAATCTCTTAAAAACAATTCATACTCATTTCAACCAAGTCTGAGGTAAAGAAGCGAATGCCATCAAGTTAATGATGAGAAGTTAAATACTGAAAATACAAAGGGAGTATGTAAGAACCTTACTAATTATCATCATTGAACTTAGTTCACTGTCAAAGTCTTTATCACATTAGACAAGAAAAAACCAAACAAAAGCAAAACCAAAAAATTGTCATTTCTAGTTTGCATTGAATTTCAAAGAAAAAGTGTGACAATATTAATTAATGCAGGTAGTTTAAGACATTTTACATAATGCAGTCTCCATCGAATTTTTATCACTGGCTACATTGCTCAGAGGCAAACAGATTGGGTGTGGATGTCACCTGGAAGGGCCAGGTAACACTTGAGAGTATTTTCCTACTAGTGATCAAAAGTCTATCTGGCTAGTCACAGAGAGAGACGTGTTTGCTTACTCATGATCAAGAATTGTACCTCATGTTTATCCTAAAGCCTAAGCTAATGTAAACATCCATATTTGACTCCTCTAGGCTGTGAATTCCAAAGTAGAAAAGTATATATTCTCTATGCACTTTGATTCCAAACAAGATGCTTGTGTTGCAGTTGGCCTGATCGCTGGTGTTACCTTCTAATAAACTTCTATTCTCCTCTCTAACTTGAATTTAGTGAATTGGCTCTGCTGCTCCAACATACAAACTCTTATGAAAGGTAAGACAGGAAATGTTAGCATTGGTAAAAATAATGGATAAACCAACTTTTTTATTTTTTCAATTTTCCAATTTAAGATACTGTTAACATTGAATTAAACAACAATTATAGCTTGTCAATACATCCAAATGCGAAGAACTTAATTCAAACTTGCTCAAAGCTACAATGACATAAGAAAGAAACTAATGTACATTTTGCCATGATTTCCTTCTCAGTATACTACTTAATTTTCACAACTATTCTGCAAAAAAAGACATGTGGCTTTTGTTAGCTGCCATGGAGTCAGTGCTAGACTACGAGAACCCCATATACTATGAAAATAAATGCTGACAAATCATGTACCATATGTATGATTAATTGAGAATCAGACTACTTTGATCCTTTGGAATTATTTTTTTTCCATATGATTTTTTGAAATGTGACTTAGGTGAGAGTTTATATTTCAAATTGTTAATGGTTCACAGTCTAAACTATTAATCAACTAATCAACCCCCACCCCAGCCCCCATCAGTTAAACTACTAAGCAATCCTCCACTCCTGTTCCTTGATTTCCCTTCTTCCTTTGGATCACCATCTTCCAGGTCACTCAAGTCAACACCCATCAGCTATCTAGCCCATTGTGTTTCCCCTCCATTAGCCTCCCTCCTTTGGCAAATTCCTCCGTTCCCTTTGATATGAAAATGTTTCTCTTGCTTTTTACATGTCTTTTGTTTTCCTTATAACAGTGGTCTCTTTTATCTTTCCTTTTGTGATTAGTTAATTTCACTTAACCTAATGGTCTCCATTAGGTTCATCTATGTCATTAGGTCCTTCATGATTTTTTCATTGTATTTGAGCAATGCATAGTAGTCTATTGTGTGTATGTACTAAAGTTTCTTTATTCATTCCTTTACTGATGGACATTGTAAATAGTTAAAGTTTATTGTGCCAACCTGGCTGATGAACATATGTGGGATTAATTGAAGGGTGGAGAGATAAATGACTCGGCGAGCTTCGCCTGTCTGGTCTCTTGTTCTCTGTTGGTCGGACC
Organism: Echinops telfairi; assembly: GCF_000313985.2. NCBI lineage: Eukaryota > Metazoa > Chordata > Mammalia > Afrosoricida > Tenrecidae > Echinops > Echinops telfairi. Next base: position 1,629,088 of record NW_022107407.1, read on the forward strand.
AGTGTGCGGCTGCCTTAGCTAGTTTTCTGCCTCAGCTGGCAAGGCTCACTTCCTGTGAGACATCCCTGAGGAGCAGACACATGAACCTACCCTGATGCAGCCCTAGGTTCTGGAGAAGCTGCATGGAGACCCCTGCCAGCACTGAGACGCTTACATGCTCACTGATTGGGCTTTCCTCCTGCATTTGGTGTCATTGCATGTGTTTTGTGAGATTAAGGAAGACTTTGTAGATCAGTGTCAGACATATGGGATAATGTCGGATTTATGAGCTTGGAAAGCACAGGGTTGGGATGCTTTCTTAATTACACTTGCCCTTTATATAAAACTCATAAAATATGAGTACCTATGAATTTTGTTTCTCTAGTCTACCCAAACTAACACAGACATTTAGGTTTTTTCCATCTTGCCTTTGAGAATTGCTGCACTTAACAGGAGTGTGCATATGCAGTAGTACATGTAGTATGACACTTACTTCTTTAGGATATATTCCCAGCAGAGAGATTTCTGGATTATATGGATTGTCTGTTCCAAGTTTAAGGGAACACATATTGCTTTCTATAGTGACAGTATATATTTACAGTTCCACCAGCAGTATGAAGGTTCCAATCTCTCTGCCTCAAGAATTTCTTATTTTATGTTTTCTTGAACTTGGCTGCCAATATTGATGTAAGATATTGTTTAGATTCTCTCACCATTGTTTAGATTCTAAATTATTGGGCTCATGAACATGAACATTTCTCCAAATGTTTGTTAGCCATCTCGATGTAATCCTTTGTGAAGTGTCTGATAATATACCAATTTCTAAATTGGGTTCGTCTTATCGTTATTGAGGTGCTGAAGTTTTCTACAGATTTTGGAGATTATTCCCTTGTCCACTGAAATATTATAAAAATTTATTTCACACTATGGATTCTCTTTTGATGAAGCTGTTAATGCGCATGTGTATTATTTTTCACAGTTCCTTGTCATGTATTTTATCATCTGTTGTATGTAATTCCTTCATTATATTTGATAGTGTATCTTTCTAAATGTCATTCATTTATTGGTTAGATTTATTCCTAAGTATTTCACTTTTATATGGCTACTGTAAATGGTATTGCTGTCTTTTCTTTTCTTTCTTTCTTTCTTTCCTTCTTTTTTTCCAGAGCTCTCACTGTTGAGTATACATGAATATGGTTGATTTTTGTGTGTTAATCTTGTATCCTACCAGGCTGCTGGATCTCTTCATTGTTTCTAAGAATTTTTTGTTTCGATTTTTGTCCAACCTTTGGATATATCTACATATAATAGCATCTGAAAATAGTTTCATTCTTCTTTGGTCATTATTGTGTTGAGACATTTCACCTTTTTCTTATTTTGCTGATGATTTTTACCAAGAATGGGTGAGGCCAATTGGCCTGAAATTATCTTATTGGCAGAGTTTTGAATGACCTAATTATTTCTCCTTTTTTATGGGTTTACTGAGACTTTTTTACCTCAGTCTGTGTAAATTTGGGTAGATCAATCATTTCTAGGAATCAGCTCATTCCCACTTGGTTTTCAAATTTGTTGGTGTATAGTCTTTCACAGTAATGTATTATTGTTTATAATTTTATTTAGATCTATTGTAATGTCACATTTCCTTCTTTAATTCTTTTCCTTTTTTAAGTTTACTGGTGGTTTGCCAATATTTAAACATTCCTTCAAAGAACCAAATACTTGTCTTGTTGATTTTCTTCCTATTGTTTTTCTGTTTTATCTTATTTCTGCTCTAATCTTTTAAATTTATTTTCTCCTGGTGATTGAAGGTTTATTTTGTTGCCTTTTCCCTAGTTGTTGAAGATGCTGGGTTAAAGTGTTGATTTTTCATGTATGCATTTATTATAATAAATTTGACTGTAAGTACTGCTTTTGGCATGCCCCAAAGGTTTTGATATCTTTTGCTGCCATCCTCATTTGCTCCAAGAAATTTTTTTTCAATTAGTCCTTATTTCATCAATTACGAAGTAGTTTTTAAACAATGTATTTCTCAGTTTCCAAGTGTTTTATTTTTGGACCTTGCTCTTCCTAGTTCTAATTTTATAGCATTATGACCTGAGAAAGTAAATTATAAAATATCAATTTTTATCCATACAATCATTTAATCCTCCATATAATTAGTATAGTATGCTTTGTGTCCTCATGCTATAGTCTCTTCTAAAGAATATTCCATATGAACGGGGAAAAATATATGTACTGTACTGTTGTTAGATGGATATATCTAAGAGAGTAAGCTGGATAAATGTGTTTAGTTCTTCTGTGCTGTTTTTTCCCTCATGATCTATCCTTGAGTTTCTTCCCTCATGATCTATCCTTGTTGAAGAGTGGTATATCGAAGTCCTCTACTACTCATATTATATTGCCTATTTCTCTCTCCAGTTCTATAAGCGTTTGACCGGGCATGCATATATTTATCATAGTTATGTCTTCTAGTTATATTGTCCCTTGAATCATTAGGCAGTGCCCTTCTTTATCTCTCATGATGGATTTTTGCCTTGAAGTTTATTTTAGCACAGATTAATATTACCATGCTTGCTTTTTTCTTTTACTGCTATTAGCTCGATAGCTAATAGCTTTTAAAAAATCCTTTGGTTTTTTTAAAGTCTATTCTTGCTCCTGAATATAAAGTGTATTTCTTATAGGCAGGATATTAATGGGATTTGTTTTAATTTTCATCCAATTACTCTCTATTTTTTGTCCAGTGCATTAAATCCATTAATATTCAGTGCCATTATATGTGGATTTGTTGTTGTCATTTTGTTATGTATTTTTTTGAGTGGGGGAAAAGGGTTGTAGTATTATTGGTTTCTTTGTTTTTCCTATATTTCTGTGTTGTTTTGGATACCATTTTAACTGTGTTGATTTATGAATGGTGTTGTCATATATGTTGGTTTCAGTTTTCTGTGCTGTCTTGCTTTCTTTCCAGAGTACTCTTCTTAGAATGAAATGATAGCCTTATTTTCACAAATTCTTTAATTTCTCCGTGTTTGGAAATACTCTCTTTTCTCCCTCAGGATTGGAGAATAACCTGCTAGCTATAAGATTCTAAGTTGGTAATTTTTTTCTTTGAGTATTATATACATGTCATTCTATTGTCTTCTTGCCTATAATTTTTGCTTAAAGAATCTGAACTTATACTAATTGGTTTTCCTGTGTAGGTGACTTTATTTCTTTGTTTTGTTTTGTTTTTCCCTGGCTCTCAGAAGCCAAACAAGTTCTCTCCACTGTAGGCCACATCCAAAAATCCATTTTAATCTTTTTCCTACTCTAAAGCTGCTCCATAGTTAGGCTGGACTGTCAACTCTCTTGTTCACAAAGAGGAAGATCGCCTTTTCAGAAGAAAGTTGGTTCTTGCTCTTGATGATCCGCATGAACTGAACCATGGTCATGTCAGGTGGAAACAGACACTTCTTTGTCAATGTCAATTATCAGAGAGCTGGAGACTTTCTCCACAATCACCGGAACTTGTTCGGGATATATTGTTCAGATTTTCATGGATGCCACCCATCTGTTTTCTAATGAGTGGTCCTTCTTGAATATTCACTTCTTGGCAGTGGCGAGGAAGGGACAGAGACAGCTCTTGATTCCAAGGAGTTCAGAATACCAACCACAGCAACAGTGGTAGTGGTGCCTGTAAGTACTGGTATGTTGGTTTTAATGTACTTAACTTTCAAGATTTTTTTTTTTCTAGATTGTAGACCACTTGTTCTTTTTGTGTTTGTTTGTGCCGATTTTCTCCTGGTTGTTGGAGAGAGATTTACCTCTGTGTGTATTCAGTCAGCCATATTGCCCTGGACATTCACAGGGCTTTCAGTGGTTGGTTTTTGGAAGTATTTTACTAGGTCTTCCTATCTAGTTTGTCTTTGCAATCTCCATTGAAGCCTGTTTAGCATCGTATCAACATACAAGCCTCCACTCTCAGGTGAGTGGTGCCTGCACCTGAAGTGTTTTGGTTGGGATTGAAAATGGGTAAATAATAATAATTTATAAATTATCAAGGGTTTATGGGTGGGAGAGGAGGGAAAAATGAGGAGATGATACCAAGGGCTCAAGTAGAAAGCAAATGTTTTGAGAATGATGATGGCAACAAATGTACAAATGTGCTTGACACAATGGAAATATGTGTTGATTGTGATAAGAGTTGTACGAGCCCCTAATAAAATGATTTAAAAAAAGAATATATACTTATCACTATTTTACATATCAGGAAACTAAAGCTCAATTCAATAAGTGTAGCAAATTCACATGTTGAACCTATGTAACTTATACTCCATGTGTATGTCCTACCAACTAGTGTTGTGTCAGGGTATTTCTCGCCATGAAAGGAATTAATGTGTAAAAATCAAATTAAATTTACACTGTGGTGTCTTCTATTGGGCAAGTACAAATGCATAATCCATGAATTTTGAAGCCGTATCAGAGTTTATTTGAGACTTATCCTGAGGTAACAATGCTGTTGATTCTAAGTGGAGCACAGACTTCCTGAAGGCTATCAAAAGACACAATGACCTCTGTCCATCATTGTTGAGATGACAGGATTGCAATTCCTCATTACTCACCAAGGTCGTAGAGAAGATCACAGACAAGGGGATACGTCTTCTAAAAACTGGGGCCTATTTGTCAAACAGGCTATCATTTCCTGAAATCATGTCCCAAGTGTTTTTATTTATTTTGGGGTGAAATAATGTTAAGCTGGGTCAGGTTTGCGTTTTTTCTCTACTAGTTACCATCTATGGACTTTATCTTTTTTTTTTTCTGTTTTCTTTCCCCTGTTTTCAAGGACACACATAAAAGATTGTACTATTATAATTAGGGTGGTAATAGTTTGGAACCATTTTATTTGACATTGGACAATTAACAAATCATAACTTCAGATTGATAGCAACCTCCAGTTTGATGTGGAGGCAGTCATTGTCTTGAAGGGAGACCTTAAATTCCTTTCACAGTGTCCCTTCAAGGCATCCCATAAGCATGACTAAAGTGCGAACAGCAGAGAAGAATAACTACTTTGCATCTGTCAAGGATTCAACTTCCTGAGTGATGAGTAGAATGGGCAAGAGAAACTGAAAATAGGAAGACATAATTAAAGAATTATCTAGGCAAACCAGATGTTGTACATAATCTCAGGGGAAATTTCTTCCCTTCAAGATCATTCTAAGAGTGAATAAAAGTATAAATTCCATTCACAGATGGCTGCGTGTTATACAATTGAATTACAAAAATGAGATGTCCGTTAACAGGGCATAACTGTCTGGTGGAATATTCTTCTTGCAGCCATTTAAGACATAAAATGAACTGACATTAAATGTGAATTAGATTGCTTTAAAAATTGTTATCAAAATGGGTGCACTTTGACATATATGGATTTTTTTCGCCCTAGATCTAATTCAGAAATTAAACTTCATTTAGCACATGTTTCCCCTTACATGGAGAAATTCTTTAAAGGTGCTGATATCTAGGTAAAGTGACACAGGTTATGAAAATATACATGATTAGCGTCCTGGAGGTATTAGCTAACAGCTAATACCTTTGCTTCTTAATACTTTAATTTATTGGAGGAAGCTGATTTGTCAAATACAACAACTTAATTGATTTTTTGACTGTCATTTTCATGGGTGTTGTGGATCTAACCAAAATTAGATGTTTGCCAACTTCAACATTTTCTGCACTTATCATGATGTTTATTAGTTGCCGAGTTGTGAAGATTTTTGTGTCATGTTAAAGTATAATCCATATTGACGTCTTTGATCTTCATCTGTAAGTGCTTCAAGTTCTCCTCACTTAGCACAAGTAAGGTTGAGTTATCTGTATTTTACAGATAAATAATGAGTCTTCCTCCAATCTTAGTACTGCATTCTTTTTCATATTATTTCTTATATGATTATTTGATCACAATACTGAATGAATAAGAATCATGAAAGGATATGATCATTCCTTATCTTAAACTACATGAAAGCCTTTGTTTTGTCTGAAGAACTAACTCTTGATCTACAAGAGCCCAATTACCATTCTGTGCAACTTTATTCATGTTTTTTGTTCTTCTTTTACCAACTTCCTGATAGTCTCTTCTTTTAGCCAGGATCCATCTTGCATCAGTAATGATAGTCCTAGTTCAATGTTTTCTTCTGAATCTTGCCTGATTTTCTGGTAGTTGTTTCTCAATGCACTGCTGAAATATTTTCTCCATATATTCAGTAAAATTTTACTTCCACGAACTATTAATTATATTGTTCAATAATTCCTTTCTTCTAATGAATGATCTTTCTTTGGAAGAGACACAGCTATGGATCTCTTCTAGTCAGTCTTCCAGGTCTTTCAAATCTCGGCAGAGATAAGTGAGTATTTTGGTTTTGCTTTGTTGTGCTGAAACATCTCAAATGGTATCCTGTCGATTCCTGGAGCATTGTTTTTTGCCAGTGCTTTCAGTGATGCTTGAATTTCTTCCTTGAATACAATAGGTTCTTCATCATATTTTATCTTCTGAAATAGTTAAACATTGAACAATTCTATGTATTTCTTTTATCTTATTTAGATGCTTTCATAACCAATCAATATTTTGCCCATACCGACAACAATAATTTGTTGTTCTTCAGTGTGTTCCAGTTCATTGGAAACCTATGGACAACTCAAGGAAACATTGCAAAGTCAGGTGCCATCTGCACAATCATTTTTGATCCCACTGTTGCAACAATCCATCTCCTTGATGATCTTCCTTTTTTCCTAATGACTTTCAAACATGATGCCTTCTCCAGAGACTGGTGTATGTTTGTGAGGAGTATGCTGACTATACTTCTTCCAAGAGTGTTTTATTTGTTCTTCTGGAAGCCTACAGTATGTTCAAAATTATTTGCCAGCATCAAAACTCAAAAACATCAATTCTTCTGCAGTCTTCTTTATTCAGTGATCAACGTTCATATGCATATACAGAAATTGAAATTACAATGGCTTGAATCAGATGCACTTTCATTTTCACAGTGATATCCTATCTCTTCAACACTTTAAAGCAATCTTGTGCAGGTTTACCCAGTGCAATGTGGCATTTGATTTCTTGATGCTGCTTCCATGAGCATTGATTGTGGATCCCCGTTCCCCCACCCCTACCCTCAAATGAAATATTGGGCAATTTTGATCTTTTCTCTGATTATCATGATATTGTCTGTTGTGAAGATTGTCGTTTTATTTGCATTGAGCTGCACTGTACACTAAAAGCTGCAATCTTTGACCTTCATCAGTAAGTGCTTCCAGTCCTCATTTTCAGTAAGCAAGGTTTTGTTATCTGCATATTTTAGGTTCTTAATGAACCTTCATCAATCTGGACACATGTTTGTTTTTTTTTAAATTATAGTCCAGTCTAAGAGCATTTGTTTAGCATGCAGTTTGGATAAGAACAGTGAAAAGATACAACCCTGACAAACACCTTTTTATATTTTAAACCATGCAGGATTCCCTCGTTCTGTTTGAATAGCTGCCTCCTGGTCCCCACACACGTTCTGTGGGAGCACAACAAAGTGATCTATAGTTTCTATTATTCTCAGTGTTATCCATAGTTTGCTACAATCCTAGAGTTGAGTACCTTTGTGGAGTCAATAAAATACAAATAAGATATTTTTTTTCTGGTACTAAGATATATTTGGCATCAGCAATAGTATCCTTTGTTTCACATCCTCTTCTCAGTCCAGCTTAAATTTCTGGCAGCTTCCTGTTGATGCATTTCTGCAGCCATTTTGGAATTATCCAGCAAAATTCTAGTTGTATGATGTTGTTCAATAATGTCCACATTCTATTGGACCCCTCTTCTTTGGAATGAATATAAATAAGGATCTCTTCTGGTTGGTTGGCCAAGTCTTCTAAATTTCTTGGCATAGATAAGGGAATGCTTCAAGTGCTTTATCAGCTTTTTGAAACATTTAAATTGGTATTATTTCAATTTCTGGTGGCTGATTTTCAGTTCTTTTACTTCATTATTTACTTTTACCACTCTATGATCAAGAAAAAATTTCAAAGTCCATTCTGACAGTCACTTTAATATCTTTTTTCTTTCTTGTCTTTTTAAAAAAAATAATTAAATCATTTTATTGGGGGTTTGTACAATTCATCACTATCCACATATACATCCATTGTGTCATATACTTTTGTGCATTTGTTTCCCTCATCATTCTCAAAACATTTGCTTTCTACTTGAGGCCTTGGTATCAGCTCCTCATTTTTACCCTCCCTCCCACTCCCCCTTCTCTCATGAACCCTTGATAATTTATAAATTATTATTATTTTGTCATATCTTAAACCATTCGACATCTCCCTTCACCCACTTCTCCACTGTCCATCCCCCAGGGAGGAGGTTATATGTAGATCCTTGTAATAGGTTCCCCCTTTCTCTCTCACCTTCCCTCCACCCTCCTGGTATTGCCACTCTCATCACAAGTCCTGAGGGGTTCATCCGTCCTGGATTCCCTGTGTTTCCAATTCTGATCTGTACCAGTGTACATCCTCTGGTCCAGCTGGATTTGTAAGGTAGAATTGGGATCATGATAGTGGTGAGGAGGAAGTATTCAAGAACTAGAGGAAAATTGTATATTTCATCATTGCTACACTGCACCCTGACTGGCTGGTCTCCCTGCAATCCTTCTGTAAGGGGATGTCCAATTTCCAACAGAGGGGCCCTGGGTCCCTACTCTGCACTCCCCCTCATTCATGATTTTTTTTGATCTTTGATGCCTGATACCTGATCCTTTTGATGCCTTGTGATCTCACAGATTGGTGTGCTTCTTCCATGTGGGCTTTGTTGTTTCTCAGTTAGATGGCCGCTTGTTTATCTTCAAGCCTATAAAACCCCAGTCTGTATATCTTTGATAGCCAGGCACCATCAGCTTTCTTCACCACATTTGCTTATGCACCTGCTTTGTCTTCAGCAATTGTGTCGGGA
>NW_022107407.1:1639118-1645819 GCF_000313985.2 Echinops telfairi
GAATTTTGGGAATAATGAGGGCAACAAATGTATAGATGTGCTTTACACAATTGATCTATGTATTGTGATGAATTGTATGAGCCCCAATAAATTGACTTTTAAAAAAGAATAACTAAATATCTTTTTTTATTAAAAATGAAAAAAAATCTTAACATACAGTGCTCTCGGTGATAAGATAATATCTATAATCTACATGGACTTCCAATTAATACAATTGTCATTAAAATTTCTGCATCTACTACTAGAGTTAAGGATAAAGAGATTAAAGAATTCTACCAAATTCTTCAGTCTGAAATGTTAGCAAGAGGCATTGATAATTATTGGTTATTTGAATGCTAAAGTTGGAAATGAAGATGAAGGACAGTAATTTGAAAATATAGTCTAGTCTTCATTTAGAAGCTCTTTAAAACTTGTGCCCCATGGGAACACACAAACCACCACAATAAGACACACTGATAGACAAGTAGCCTATATTCACTATAGAATAGTTCAATATTTAAGGCTTGGTATTTTCCTTTATGTCTTCCAGATTGAGAAAGGCCAAGTGTGTTTTTTCTTTTGGTTTTCTAACTGCAGGGCCTTGTATATTTTATTACAATTCTTTATTATGTCTTCTCGACCCACCCTTTGAAAAAAATTAGCTTTTACTTCATTATTTCTTTCACTCACGTTAACTGTTCTCCACTCAACAGCATGTGTCAAGTCCCTTCTGCATCATTTTGACCTCTCTTTTTCATTTTTTTTTAAATGACCTTTTGATTTCTTCACGGGTGGTGTCCTTGATAACATTTTACAACTCATTTGATCTCTGGTCACTAAGTATTCAATGTATCAAATCCATTCTTGAGAATGTCGCCAAATTGATGTGAGTTATACTCAAGGTTATGTTTTGGCTCTCTTCAACTTGCTTTAACTTTGCTCAGTTTCAATTTGAACGTCTGACTTTCACATTCCTATGATCCCTGGTAGTGCAGTGGGTTACACATTGAACTGATAGCTGCAAGGTCGGCAGTTCAAATACAACAGTCATGCGGAGGGAGAAAGAGAAGACTTTCTGATCCTGTAAAGATGTATAACCTCAAGAACTCAAAAGGGATAGCTGTGCTCTGTTCTTTTACAGTTGAAATGGTCTTGACGGCATTGAGGTTTTTGGTTGTGTTATCACCATTAATTATCTATTTATTTTGATTACATGTTTGATTAGCTTCAGACTACAGAATTTTGGTTTAACTCTTCAATTTCTCCATCTTTGGCCATAGTAATTTGTGAATAAATTAAAATAATTATGGTGTTTTAATTTTTCTTTGTAAGTATATTGAGGTAGTTAGTTTATTGTGCCAACCTGGCCGATAAACACATGTGGGGTTAATTGAACGGTGGAGGGATAAATGGTCCGGCGGGCCTCGCCTTTCTAATTCTCAAGTCTCCAGCTGCCTTAGCCAGTTCCCTGCTTCATCTGGCAAGGCTTACTTACTGCAAGACATCCCCAAGGAGAAGCCACATGGACCTACCCTGATGCAGCCCTGGGTGCTGGAGCAGCCGTGTGGAGACCCCGGCCAGCACTGAGATGCTTACACATCCACAGATTCACCTTTCCTCCTGTAGTTGGTGTCATAGAGTGTGTTTTGTGAGATGGAGGAGGACTTTGTGTACTGTTGTCCGACATATGGGCTGATGTTGGACTTGTGGGCTTGGGCAGCACTGGGTTGGGATGTTTTCTTGATGTGCACTTAACCTTTATATAAAACTCTCTCTCTTATACATGAGTTTCTGTGAATTTGTTTATCTAAAGTACCAAGACTAACACATATATGGATACTATTATCACTAACAACTTGAACATCAGGATAGATCTTGAAATGTTCTTTTTGATGATGAGTGTTCACAGCATGGAAAAACAATCCCCAAATTCTCTGAGAGATGGATGATGCCATTTGTAATGTGTGTGGATTTTTGAGCATCTACTTTTTCAAAACCAATAATCAATCAATCTTATTGCAATATATTTGTCTTGAAAAGACTCTATAATGAAGTCTCCTTGCTAGAATGGAGAAACGTATATTCCATGATCACTCTACTGTCCAGGACACAGTTGAAAATTGGATCACAGATGTTAAATCTTCTGCAATATTGTATCTCACAAGTCAGAGAACAGAATATACATTGTAGAGATTTTCTCAAGCTCATGATATTCTTTACCTTGTGTTCTTAACCTTTGTAAACTGGTAAAATTTAAAAACAATGATACTTAAACACCTGTATACTATATTAGTTTGAAATTTCAGGGTTTACTGAGTTAGAGATTTCCCATGTGTTCATGTGACTCAGGAAAACCAAAAAACAACAACTGTGGCTTAATAGTATATCTTTCTGGCTTTGTCAGCTGTCGTGAACTCATGGAGACCATTGTGTTTAGATCATTGTGATCCTTGAGTTTCCATTAGCTGAGATTCTGGACGTGGATGTCTAGGTCTTTCTCCTTAGTCTGTAAGCACTGCTGGTATGTAATCAGCATCATAGCAACACAAACGCCTCTACTACTACACAGGCTGTAGTTGTACTTATATTAGATCAGAATCAAACCTAGGTCTCTTGCATGAAAGGTAATTCTGCCACTGAACAATCAATATTTTAAATTGCCTCAAAATATAGACCTAGCCATCTGCTCCTTAAAGGTCCCAACTATGAAAACCCCAAATCTCAGTGAAACAGTTCTAGTCTACCCATTTGAGGTGGCCATGAACTAACATTGACTCCATGGCACCTAGCAATAGCAACAATAGTGTAGTAATTGATGTTTTAAGGCTATAGCCTTTATTTGTAGTAATAAGGAAATGGAGATCAGAATTTTCAAGTTGTGAGTCATTTTTATTGAATAAAAGCTCCAAATGTTGCATACTGTGAAGCAAAGACAGTGGAAAAAATAATGATAAATAGTTCTTACAGTGAGGGAACTAGCAGTGAGGGACTATATGATGAGGACTATACTCCCTAAATTACAACAAAGCTGGAAATCTAGTATTTATTCCATGGTAGGAAAGCCACCACTTTGGTCAGTTAGAGATAAAGTCCAAGTACATTATCCTGAATTAAATATCATTCACACAATTCTCCTCTAATAGCTATGCTGCTTAAAGTGAACACATGATTCATTTTATCTCCCTAGAGAAACAGACATCCTGTTGCTATCTCTTCCTGTAGTGTCACCCGGTCCCCCTCAGACCTTGCCCAATGCAGGTATTAGGTTTCCTCACCTGTGAGCTCAGGGACCTTAATGTAGATGCCGCCCACCTTGTGACAAATGTAACTACTGAATATGCATGTCTAATGGCTAACTAGAAATATGCCAAGATAGTTAAGATGCCCCTCTCTCTTCTCCCACCTCCCTGTGGACCATGAAGAGGGGCTGAGGTGAGCATGCTACCATGAAATGTGTCTCACTCCTTTATTTTATTCTCGCTCTTATCTTTTTTATCCACTATGACTTTTCTATCATCTTTATATATTGTTGCTGTACAATTGTGCCTATGGACCCTTCAGTTGCTAGAAGCTGGCTTCCTCCACTTTCAGAAGAAAGACAAAGAATATTATGCCAAGATTATAATCATATATGAACTTTTATACTATAGATTTACAAGTTCAGGATAGATTACAATTATTCTAAATAATATTATTTGTGTATGTATATGTATTTATACACATATATAAGGAGGCTTCAAACATTGTGGGAAAACATAATCTTTTCATTCTATTATCCCACAAAATTTTTGAAACCTCCTCATATTATATATCATGTATAATATTTTATATTGGTTTGGTCTTGTAAGTGCTTTCTAATGCTATATAAACCAATGTGTTCATAATGAAGGATCATAAATTCCTCATTCTATTTTGTTAAAGGCGATATAGTTGAAAATAATGGCCTAGTTGCTTTTTGTCTGGGATCTGCAGTTGCAGGAAAGCATTCAAGTTTCTGAGGTGATGTTTCGAAAAGGATGCTGTGTGTACGGGCTAAGATATTCTGGGAATAAAAGCCTATTGACTTTGGCTGAATGCTATGAAAAATTATCATTGCTGACTGCAGAATACACTCCCTAGATCATCTAAAGTAAGCATTTATTCTACAGAGAAAACATTTTCTGACTGTGATGGATTGTAGAGAGTTGGTCCCCTAGGTGATCATGTTAAATTCAGGGGAACTAAGTACATTTATACTAAGGGTTTTCTATCTTTGCATAGAATTTTAAATAAAAAGAATAAAAGGCTGATTATTTGGGAGAGTATCAGGCACATTCAACACTAGTGAAAGTAATCTGCTTTGTGTTTTCAAATGATAGCCACTTCCCATTTTGGACATGTAGCAAAGAAGTCTTTTGTTAGAGCACAGATTCTAAACTGAACACCATATTAAGAAAGTGATTTATAATATGGGAAAACAGCTAAAATAAAGTAGATAAATGCTAGATATACGGACAGAAAGATATGTAGCTAGACAATATTTCATTCTGCTGTAAGTATATAAGGTTATCATACAAATTCAGCTGACTTTGTTTGATGACCTATATACTTAGAGTAGGATGAAATATTTTCTGGTCTATGTCAATGGAGACAAAACTCAATCCAAGCATGGGAAAATCTTGCTTCTTTCATGCACAGATTGATTGTGAGGGAAAATGAATGAAAAGATATTTTGAATGCTGGCTAACACAAATTAAATATTAGTTGAATAAAAATATTTCTGGTAATGTCTACTTTTCCATTCTACTAAACCATTAAAATAGAAAAGCCTAAATATAAATGTAAGGTGTGACAACTAGATGAGATTATTAGTGCCTGGAAGTGATGTGATGGGAAAAAAATACAGCATGTTGTTTTGATATGGTTTACTCTCCAGGCTCATGCTTCTTCTCCTGGATTGTCTGCGTTTGTTAGCCTAGTAGCACCCAAGAGCAGCAGCAGAAAAAAGGGACAGTGACACAGGAGCCCAAAGTGTTAGGGTTCAATAGCGAAGCTACAATTGGGGCTGATTTAGCTATCAGTTTCAGAAATAGGCTAAATAACAGGTGAAGGGTTGGGCAGAAAAAGGAGAGGATCAAAGAAAAGTGAAACAAACAAAAAGCCTTGGTACCTACTCTATGAACTTGTATTCCTAATGATCTGAGACATGAGTAGTAAGCATGGGACCCTGGTTAAGGTCCACATTCAGTAACACTAAAAAGTTTCAATTCTAGAGTGACATTTGTGATTATTTCTAATGAGCATGCACATGGTCAATTCTGCAGGATCAGAATGCAGTGAAAGGAGAGGGGTGTGATTAGAGAGGTTAATGATAATAGTATGAACAAGTGTTTTCATGTTGTTTCATCTAGTTTGTAGTCTCCCCCCCTTTTTTCCTTCCTGTCCCTTCTTCTTGCTCAGAGAAATTAATATTTTAGATGAACTATTACTAGTAAAAGCAAGAACCTCTCTCATTCACTAGTACCTCTAGTTTTATATCATGTTAATGGTTTTTACTGAGACCTGAACAGGCACTGTTCTTAGTTGCCATTTAGTTTAGTAGCTGTGACCCATGGCATCACCATACACAACATAAATAATGATTGCTTGACTCTGTGCCAACTTTTTAAGGATCACCATGTTTAAGAACATTATTATAACTACTGGGTATTTTGAGTAACTTTTACTTTGGGAGTTCCTCTTCCATCACTGGCTAATTTTTGAAACTAGCCTTACTACCTACTGAGTCTTATTCTGAAAGCTCCATTGAAACCTGTCCACCCACGGTGACCCTGCCGGTATTTGAGGTTCTAGCAGCATAACTTCCACCATGACAGTAACAGGAAAGTCAACAAAATATGACAATTGACAGACAAATTGTGGGTATCAGGTACTATATTAAGTCAATTATTTATCTGAACTGTATTATTTAATCTACACAAAAAGCGATTTTAAGAGATTATCCTGGTGTTTTCTCTAGATATTGAAACAAGTGCTTAAAGGTGCTGCATTGTCTGCTAGAAGGAGATCTAGGAATTGAGGCTCTATTGCCTCTGCAGCTTTTGTTGCACACAACAATCCTTACCTTCTTTACTCCAGTCAGCTGCTGTCTGTAGTCTCTGACATTGATAGCAAAGCAACTGTAGCAAAGTCATGTTCAAGTTAATCAATGAATGTCTGCTTAATAGAGGGCAGCAGATTTCGAGAATCAATTTGTCTCTCCGCTACTTTTAAAAGCAAAATAAACAAATACTGCTTATTGAAAATTGTGTGAAGGCTTCCAGTAAATTAGTTTTCCAGTCAACAATGCATAATCATTTTGTCATTGATTGCAGTCCCTCACAGTGTACCGTCACTCATCCCACTTCTACCCTGTAACCATTCTTCCTGGCTTCTCAACTTCTTACTTGGACAAATGCTACCCTTTTGACCTCACAGGAAATACTGCCCTTTGGATCTCAAAAGATTGATAATTCTCAGGTGTACATACCTCTCTAGTGTAATTCTTATAGATCTACCTATTATTTACTTGAAAATTTAGCCACAGAGGTGAGTTCAGTTCACGGCATGAAGGGTGACTAAGGGCCATAGTCTCATGGTTCTACTAGTAAGACTGGTCTTGATAATTTTGAGTTTATTTCCACATTTTCTCCCATTCTATCCTAAACGTAATATGATCCCTTTTAGAGCACCTGGTAGTGGCA
>NW_022107407.1:1645919-1651563 GCF_000313985.2 Echinops telfairi
GGGGGGGGGTTATCTAGTTCTATTAGTTTGCAATGAGATAGGTTAAGGTTTGGGTGGCCCATTCATCCTTTGACTTGGTTGTTTCAGTGTGTATGTTGTTTTCTTCACTCTTCTTTGATCCAGATTGGAAGAGATTAATAGTTGCATCTTAGATGATCAATCACAAGCTTTAAAAGCCGAGTCTACTTTTAAAAGTAGGAAGTGAAACATTTTTTTTACTATCTTGATTCAATTGACTTTGGTGTCCCCCAAGAATATGGTCTGAGAACCAAGGCTCAGTGACTCATTGTGTTTGGTTATGTCTAAGAAGTTGTATTAATTTGGTCATCATACGCCATATATTTTAATAAATGTATTCAGAGCATATGTATATAAATATGGAGGAATATCCTCTGTCAAACTTGTATATACTCATGAACAGAGGCCCATTCTCATTCCTACACTTGTTCAACTTTTGTGTACATGTGTCCACTCCTAGATTATTGTTATCATTTTTATTACAAGATTTTCTCTATAACTGTTTTACCTAATTTGCCTTTAATTTTTTTATTCTTTCCAGTGTCTTTTTTTCCTTGATAATATTTTGTTAACTTCCTCCTTATTCTATATTGCCTTCTACTCTACCCAAGTTAATATATATGTCTTTCCTCCCTTCTCCTTACACCTCTGGCACAATAGTGATCTAATACAATATTTGTCCTTTACTCACCAATTAATTTCATTCAGCACAATATGCTCCAGGCTCATCCATGTTATGAGGTATTTCACACATTTATCCTTGTTTTTTAACATTGTATAATATAATATTCCATTGTGCTAATATACCACAGTTTATCCATTCATCTGTTGATGAGTATTTGGACTATTTCCATAGTTTTGCTATTGCAAATAATGCATACGATCACTATGACCAGAGCTGACTTGATGGCATCAAACAATTATGACAACGGTTTTTGTACTTCCACTGATACTAATTTATAATCAGGAGGCCTAAATGGCTTGAGAGCTCATATTGAGAGGGTGCAAAGCTTTGGAAGATAAAACACTGTGTGATCCCATTGCACTTTTAGAGGCAATCATGATAGTTTACTATTTGTGCTATTGAATAACTATATAAACTTGATCAAGTGCTTGTCCTCTCTGCATTTGACCCTTGTCTGAAAAATATCAGAACACAATTTCTCTCTTACAATGTTCTTGTGAAGATTAAATATAACAATGTATGTAAATAATTAAGTGCCTTGAATCAGAAGTAATAACTGTGTTATTTTTTGTTGTTAGGTGACATCATCAGTTTCTCTTGTCAAAGTTCTTCCTTCTTTTCATGGACCTCCCACTTTACCAAGCATGATGTCCTTTGACAGGGATTGATCTCTCCTGATGGCCAAAGCATAAGAGATGAAGTTTCTTCATCCTCGCTTCTTTTTTTTAATGAAAATTAAAATTTTAATTAAAAATAAAAACTGATTGTTACGTTCTCCAGAAAAAATTATTTCAAGTATATAAGCATCTCCTAGTTACCAAACTTTCTTTTTTTTTAAATCAATTTATTGGGGCTCATACAATTCATCACAATATATAGATCAATTTTGTAAAGCACATCTATACATTTGTTGCCCTCATCATTCCCAAAATTCGCTTTCCTCTTGGGTTCCCGGAATCAGCTCATTTTCCTTTTTCCCCCTCCCCCTCCCTTCCTCACTTCTAAAGAGCTTTCTGGCAACATACTTCTAACACACATTTGTTTGTTCTTCTGGCAGTCCACTGAATTTTCCGTATTCCTTGCCAATACCATGATTCAAATACATCAGTTCTTCTATGACCTTCTTTATTCATTGTCCAAATTTCACATGCAAGTAAGGTGATTGAAAATATTGTAGCTGTGTGAAGCACACCTCGTCTAAATTTAAATTTCTTATAAATATATCTTAGCCCTTTAAAATTTTAAACAGGTCTTAGAGAGTAGATTTTTCCTTTGCTGTTCCATAAGCATTAATCATGAATCCAAGCAGACAAAATCCTTGACAACTTCAAACTTTTCTCCATTTATCACGATTTTACCCATTGGGAGAGTTGTGAGTATTTTGGTTTTATTTACAGAGTTGTCATCCATACTGAGTCTGCAATTCTTGATCTCCGCCAGCAAGTGATTCAAGTCCTCTTCACTTTCAGCAAGCAAAGTTGTGTCATCTGCAAACTGCAGGTTGCTAATGAGCCCTCCTCCAATCCTGATGCCACACTCTTCTTCATATAATCCAGATCAGGATACAGATTGAGAAAGTATTGTGAGAAGATAAAACCCCATCACACAGCTTTCCTGATTTTAAAGCATGCAATATTTCTTTTGGGATAGTTAACGTTTATTATGCCAACAGGGCCAATGAACACATGTGGGATTATTTGAAGGGCAGAGAAATAAATGGCTCAGCGAACCTCACCTCTCTTGTCTCTTGCTCTTTGATCATTGGGCCAGTGTGTGGCTGCCTTGCTTGTTCTGTGCCTAAGTTTGCAGGCTATACTATCTGTGGGACACCTAGTCCGTGGACTGTGTCACTGTAATTTGAGGAACTTACATCTCTTGAGCTTGGGACTGTCAGATCTTGTTATTTGCCTGACTGATGGGGACCTGCCTTGCTGTTTGCTGCCTGGGGCCTCAAAGCCTGAATTGCTCTACAGAGGAATAACTGGTGGTCCTTAAGACTTGAAGGACTGCCAGTGTCTCACAGCTGTCTCATGGGAGTGAGCTGCACTGAGCCATTTGTACTGTTTTATAGATTAATTAACTGTTTATTTCTCATGTTATATATCTATCTCTACAAATATATATAAAATTGCTATCATTTTGGTTTTGTTTCTCTAGAGAACCCTGTCTAATCTAATTGGTACCAAGAGTGGTTCTAGAGAAATAAAATCATAAATATGGGCTTCTTAAATTTACTCTCCAGCCTGATTAGCCTTAACAGCACTGATAATGCTATTTCTACACCCAAATGCATAGATAAGTCTGCCACTCTTACTAATCCATGGTGTGAAATAGCAAAGCTAATATCTATAGTAGCACCACCGATAGATGAGCTGCTGGTTAAAGGAGAGGCTCTGGGTGACTGTATGTTGGATATTTTCCAACAGTTTTGTCCAGATGACAAGTATAGGGAAGCTGGCTGGCTTGTCCTTCTTACAAAGGAAAGTGTGATTAAGGAGAGGGATGGTCTCAGAGTCTCAGAAGCGCACCTCAGGTGCCAACTAACAAATTTAAAAGCTTCCGCCTGTACTACAATGGAGGGCCTTCTCTCCTCTAACAATAGAGCTGACGTTGCTGAGAACCAGGTCCAGAGTCTCATTATGAAAGACTGAATTACAACGTCAGCTGAACTGCAGATCTAGAGCAGTGTCTGATACCAAAGTGAGGGCATATTTATAGGAAAAAGTTGGTACCCTGAAACATGGGATGGGAACATATGGACTGATGATCCAGAAGGAGAGGATTTTGAACCCCTAGAATCAATTGATCCACCCCAGTCAATAGATCCACCTCTTCCAGCTGAAGGTATTAATCCACTATCAATAAAACAACCCACCCCTGAGTGGATTAGCCAAACTGTTCAAACTGAAATGCCAGATGAGATGGGGCAGTATCTGTAGCATTGCCGGAGGAAAATGCCTGACAAGATATTGCTGAGAGCACTTGGGAAGCACCCTCGCCACCCACTTTTCCTCTAGACTTGTAACTAAAATTAAGGCTCAGAAAGCTCCTAAAGATGAGGTTGAGATGATTACCCAAGAAGAAGCACGATGTACTCACAATATCTGCTCGAGTTTTCAAATACATACCAGCAGAAGCCTGGGGAATATCCCTGGGAGTGGTTACTAAGGATGTGGGATACTGGTGCACGAAATGTAATATTAGGCCTGTCTGAGTTTCTGGATATGGGACCCCTAAGCACAGATTCTTCTTTCAATGTCTCAGCAAGAGAGGCTAAGAGAGGTTCTAATTCTTTATGTGGTTGGTTCGCTGAAGCATGGACTCCCAAATAACCTAGATTAGACCAACTTGAGGTACCTGACATAACTTGGTACACTGTGGAGGAAGACATCCAAAAGCTTAGGGAAATTGGTATGTTGGAATGGATCTATCAGTATATTCCTGTACACCCCAAAAGGGGTTGTCTTGAGGACAAATCCTTCACCACCCCATAATGCACAAATTTGTGAAGTGGGCCCCAGCATCTTTTAAGACTCCTATAATTGCTATTTTATGTGCACCAGGATTAACAGTGGGAACTCCCCTAAGCAAACTCCGACATTTGCCAACAGTGGGGCTGATTGGTCCCCGTGGAGGTAGAAGGCAGGTGTCAGCACTGAATCAACAGAGGCAGGGGTGGTTATGATTATAATAGAAAGCAAGATTTCCATAGTACTCAAACAAACCTGTCTTGTGTAGAATTATGGCACTGGCTACTTCCTAGTAGTGAAACACATGGGAAACCTATTAAATATTTTTATGATCTATACAGGTGGAAGAATGTTAGATCAGGTGAACAGCAGAGTAGACCGTCACAATCACTCAATCAACTCCCAGACCTGACTCAATCAATTCCCAGACCTGACCCAGTTTATAGACCCACAACTCCTTGAATGAGGGGAAGGCCGGGTCCCTTTGAAGGAGGACCCTGCTACATCACCGAAGGTTTATACTGTTAGTCTTTCTTCTATCCTTACCCAAAGGGATCCGCAGCCTTTCACAAGAGTGACTGCTCATTGGGGGAAAGGAAATAATCAAACTTTTCAGGGATTACTGGACACTGGCTCTGAACTGACACTAACTCCAGGAGACCCAAAGTTTTTCGAAGGCCCACCAGTCAGAGTGGGGGGATATGGAGGTCGTTATCAATGGAGTTTTAGCTCAAGTATGCTTCACTATGGGTCCATTGGCCCCCAGAGCCCATCCTGTGGTTATTTCCCTAGTTCCAGAATTCATCATTAGAGTAGATATACGTAGTAACTGGCAGAACACCCATATTGGATCCCTGAAATGTGGGATAAGGGCTTATTGTGGTAGGAAAAGCCAAGTGCACACCATTAGAACTGCCATTGCCTAGGAAAATAGTGAACCAAAAGCAGTACCGCATTCCTGGAGGAATTATAGAGATCGGTGTCATCATCAAAGACTTGAAAGATGCAGGGTGGTGATTCCTACCACATCCTCCTTTAACTCACCTATTTGGCCTATAAAGAAGACAGATGGATCCTGGAGAATGACAGTGGATTATTGTAAACTTAACTAGGTGGTTACTCCAATTGCAGCTGCCATTCCAGATGGGATTTCATTGCTTGAGAAAATTAATGCTTCTCCTGGTACTTGGTATTCAGCTATTGATTTGACCAATGACTTCTCAATACCAGTCTCAAAGGACCACTAGCTGGCAGGGACAACAATACATTTTCACAACTCTCCCTTAGGGGTATATCAACTCTTCTGCCCTGGGCCATAATTTAGTCCGAAGGGAATTTGATCCCTTGTCTCTTCCTCAGAATGTCATACTAGTCTATTATATTGATGACATTATGCTGATTGGACCCATTAAGGAGGATGTATCAAAGACCCTAGATTCATTGGTACATCTGCATACAAGAGGTTGGGAAA
>NW_022107407.1:1651721-1656507 GCF_000313985.2 Echinops telfairi
AAAAAGGAGGCACAATGCCTAGTAGGCCTCTTCGGATTTTGGAGGCAACATGTCCCTCGTTTGGGTGTTATACTTCAATCTATTTATTAAGTGACACGAAAAGCCTCCAATTTTGAGTGGGGCCCAGCTACAAGAAAAGGCTCTTCAACAGGTTCAGGCTGCCGTGAAAACTGCTTTGCCACTGGGACCATATGATCCAGCTGACCCAAAGCTGCTAGAGGTGTCAGTTGTAGATGCAGTGTGGAGTCTTTGGCAGACCCGTATTGGTGAATCACAGTGTAGACCATTTGGATTTGGGAATAAAGTCCTGCCATCCTCTGCAGACAACTCCTCCTCCTTTAAAAAACAGCTGATGACCTGTTACTGAGCCTTGGTGGAGACTAAATGCCGTACCATGGGCCACTAAGTCACCATGAGGCCTGAACTACCCATCATGAACTGGGTATTGTCTGACCCACAGAGTCATAAAGTTGGACGTGTGCAGCAACACTCCATTGTTAAATGGAAGTGGTATATACAAGATCGGGCCAAAGCAGGACCTGAAGGGACAAGTAAGCTCCATGAAGAAGTGGCCCAAATGCCCACAGTCTCTATTCCTATCACATTACATTCTTTCTCCCAGTCTGCATCTATGGCCTCCTGGGGAGTTCCTTACCATACTTTAACTGAAGAACAGAAAAGTCATGCTCAGTTTACGGATGGCTCTGCATGATATGCAGGTGCCACTCGTAAGTGGACAGCAGCTACACTACAGCCCATCTGGGATCTCCGTAAAGGAGAGTGGTGAAGGGAAATTTTCCCAGTGGGCAGAACTTTGAGCAGTACACCTGGCTGTTCAGTTTGTCTGCAAGTAAAAATGGCTAGCTGTGAAACTGTATACTGATTCATGGGCTGTGGCTAATGGCTTGGCTGGATGGTCAGAGAATTGGAAGGAACATGAGTGGAAAATTGGTGACAAGGAGGTGTGGGGCAGAGGTATATGGATGGATCCCTCTGAATCAGCCAAGAAAGTAAAAGTAATCGTGTCTCATGTGAACACCCACCAAAGGGTTACCACTGAAGAAGAGGACTTCAATAATCAAGTGGATCAGATGACATGCACTGTGGAGACTGGTCCTCGTCCTTCTGCCACTCCTGTTATCGCCCAATGGACACGTGAATAAAGTGGACATGGTGGCAGGGATGGAGGTAATCCATGGGCACAGCAATGTGGACTTCCACTCACCAAGGCTAACTTGGCCACTGCCACTGTTGAGTACCCCATTTGCCAGCAGCAGAAACCAACATTGAGTCCAAGATATAGGACCATTCCTCGGGGAGATCAACCGGCATCTTGGTGGGAGGTTGATTATATATGACATCTTCTGACATGGAGGGGGCAGTGTTTTGTTCTTCCTGGAATAGACACCCACTCTGGATACGGATCTGCCTTCCCTGAACTCAATGCTTCTGCCAAAATTACCATTCATGGACTTACAGAATGCCTCATCCACCAGCATGGCATCCCACATAGCATTGCTTCAGATCAAGGAACTCACTTCATAGTGAATGCAGTGGGGCAATGGGCCCATGTCCATGGAATCCACTAGTCATATCATATTCCTCATCATCCTGAAATAGCTGACTTGATAGAACAATGGAATGGCCTCCTAAAGACACAATTACGGTGCCAAGTAGGTGGCAACAACTTGTGGGGATGGGGCAACGTTCTCCAGGATGCTCTAAACCATCAGCCAATATATGGTGCTGGGTCTCAAATAGCCAGAATTCATGGGTCCAGGAACCAAGGGGTGGAAGCTGACATGGCACCACTCAATTTTACTCCCAGTGATCCACTTGCAGCATTTTTGCTTCCTGTGTGAGCAACTCTATGTGCTTCGGGCCTGGAGGTCCTGGAGGTCCTGAACCTGAAGGAAGGAAGTCTCCCACCTGGAAACACAGCACGGATTCCACTGAACTGGCAGCTGAGAATGCCCCCTGGTCACTTTGGGCTTCTCATGCCTTTGGATCAACAGGTCAGGAAGGGTGTCACTGTACTGAGTGGTGTAATTGATCCTGATTACCAAGGAGAAATTGGACTGGGGCAACAAAATGAAGGTAAAGAAAAATATGTCTGAAATCCAGGAGATCCCATAGTCCAACTCTTAGTACTATCACGCCCTGTGGTTAAAGTAAATGGTAAGTTTCAGCAACCCAATCCTGAAAGGATGTCTAATGACCCAGACCCCTCAAGGTCTGGGTCACCCCACTAGGCCAAAAAACTACAATCAGGTGAGGTACTTGCTGAGGGCAAAGGTTATACAGAATGGGTAGTAGAAGAAGGTAGTTCTACCTATCAATTGTGACCATGTGATCAATTGCAAAAGTGAAGTGTGTGATTGTCGGTTTATTTTCTTTATATGTACTTATTAAATATCTTTCCTTTGTTCATGTATGATGTATCAGACACAATTGGACTCAGTGTGTTTTCATTTATATGTATGATAGATGTTTGATGTTAAGTATATGTGTAATTTCATTAACGTCTAGAAACTATATATGGCTAAAGAACCGTGTACAAGTGCCAAGTTGGCAAGGGGTGGATTGTTATAGGTAGGTTTATTGGGCCAACATGGCCAATGAACACATGTGGGATTAATTAAAGGGCAGAGAGATAAATGGCTTGGTGAGTCTCACTTTTCTTGTCTCTTGCTCTTTGATGATTGGACCAGTGTGCGGCTGCCTTAGCTTGTTCTCTGCCTCAATTTGCAAGTTATACTACCTGTGGGACACCTAACCCATGGACTGTGTCACTGCAGTTCGGGTTCTTTCAAACCTGCTTCTTCACGCTACTGGATTATACATCACTTGAACTGGGGATTGTCGGACCCTGTCATCTGGCTGACTGTTGGTGATCTTCCTTGTTCTTTGCTGCCTGTGGCCAGAAAGCCTGAAATTGCTCTACAGAGAACTACCTGGTGGCCCTAAAGACTTGAAGGACTGCCAGTTTCTCACAGCTGTCTCACGGGAGTGAGTTGCACTGAGCCATTTGTAATACTTTATAGATTAATTAACTGTTTATTTCTCATGCTATATATCTATCTCTATAAATATATATAAAATTATTAGTGTTTTGGTTTTGTTTCTCTAGAGAACCCTGTCTAACATACCCTTGTTCCATTCACACAACTGTCACTTCATTCAGGTACAAGTACTACAGGAACACAAAGAGGTGGTCTGGAAGTCCTATTCCTCTCAAGGTCTTATATCTTTGCATAGTCAATGAATACAATTAAACATATTTCTAGTATTCTCTGATTTGACCCAAGATATACCTGACATCAGCATTGATATCTCTTGTTTCACATCCTCTTCAGAATCTCTTCTGAATCTCTGGCAACTCCCTCACTCAATGTGCTATTACAAACATTGTTGGATGATCTTCAGCAAAATTTGCTTTGCATGTGATATCAGTGATATTGTTCTATAATTTGATCATTCTGTTGGGTCACCTTTTTTGGAATGGATACAAATATGGATGTCTTCCAGTGAGTCAAATTTCCTGATGTAGACGAGTGATTGCTTCTAGTGCTTCATCAGCTTTTTGAAACATTTCAATTGTTATTCTATCAGTTCTTAGAGCCTTATTTTCCTTCAGTGACACTTGTACTTCTTTCTTCTGTACCATTGGTTCTTGCTCATATTTTACCTCCTGAAATAGTTGAAGGTCACAAAGTTCTTTCTGATACAATGACTGTATATTATTTCCATCTTCTTTTGATACTTCCTGCATTGTGCAATATTTTGCCTATAGAATATTTCAATATCGCAAATTTTTCTTGATTTCTTTCAGTTTAAGATAGTCTGTGTACATTCTTCCTTTCAGGTCTTCTAACTCTAGGTTTTTGTAAATTTCATTATATTTGTTTTTTCCAGTTACCCTTTCAAATTTTCTAACTCCTTAATTTCCCCATTTCCTCCTTTTGTTTCAGCTACTCTATGATTAAGAACAAGTTTCAGAGCCACTTCTGACATGTACATTGATCTTTTCTTTCTTTCCTTTCTGTTTAATGATCTTTGCTTTCTTCATGATATTCTTAAAGTCATCCCACATTTCAATGTGTCAAATATATTCTTGAGATATTCTCAAAATTCGAGTGGGATATACTCGGTCATATATTGGATCTCATGGACTGCTTTCATTTTCTTCTACTTCAACATTAACTTACAGATGAGTAATTGGTAGTATGTTCTACAGTCAGTTCATGTGCTAGGTTTAACTGTTGATATTGAGTTTCTTCATGGTCTCTTCACACAGATTTAGTCAATTAGATTTGTTTGTATTCTTCCTGGAGAAACCCACGTATATAGTCATCTTTAGTGTTACTGAAAAGTTATTTGCAATGAAGGAGTCTTTTGGGAGGACTGGTAAGGAATGACCAAGGGTAAAGTAACTGAGAGGAATTACCGAAACCAGAATGAAGGGTGAACATGGTAATGGGACAGGAGGAAAGCATAAGGAAATAGAGGAAAGAAGTAGGAGGCAAAGGCAATACATAGGAGCCTAAATACAGACATGTACATATGTAAATATATTTAAGATTTTGGGGGAAATGGAGCTAGGTGCAAATATTTATAGGTTGGTAGTAGGGTGGCAGGTGGACATTGGGCCTCCTCATGTGCATTCCTTTAATACAAGAGCACCTTGCTCAGCTAAACTGTCATTTCATGATACCCACCTTCCCGACATGATCGCTGAAGACAGATGTGTGCATAAGCAAATGTGGTGAAGAAAGCTGATGGTGCC
>NW_022107407.1:1657275-1671457 GCF_000313985.2 Echinops telfairi
TGGGGAATGGGCAGCAGAGGGGTGGGTGAAGGGAGATGCCAGGCAGTGTAAGATAAGATATAATAATAATTTATAAATTATTAAGGGTTCATGGGGGAGGGATGGGGAGGGGAATAAAGGAAAATGAGCTGATTCCAGGAACCCAAGAGGGAAGCAAATTTTGGGAATGATGAGGGCAAGAAATGTATTGGTGTGCTTTACACAATTGATCTATGTATTGTGATGAATTGTATGAGCACCAATAAAATGATTTTAAAAAAAACTCTGTTTCTATCACCAAGGCCATATTTTACAACTTCTGTTCCTTCCTTCCTCTTTGTTTCTAACTTTTGCATCCCAATTACCAATAATTATCAATACATCTTGATTACATGTTTAGTCAATTTCAGATTGAAGAATTCTTTAATTTCTTCAGCTCTTCTTTAATGGTTGGTACATAAATGTTAGTAATAATTTCATCGATTGGATTTCTGTCTATGAAGATGGATATTATCTTATCATAGACAAAATTAATATCTCTTTAAATGTCTTTTGACAATGAATGAAACACCATTCCTGTTGATTGTGTCATTCCTGGCATAGTAAACCATACTATTGTTTAAATTTAAAATTGCCTACACCAGTCCATCTCAACTCTCTAGTGCCTAGAATATCTTTTTTTGCATTTCACTTCCTTTTTAATGACTTCCAATTTTCTTCGAATTATGCTTTTAAATATATTCTAATTTCCAATTATTAACTGATGTTTGTAGCTATTTCTTGTCATTTGGAGTGGTGGTACACCCACAAATGAAGGTCCTGAAAGCTTTACTCCTGTAGGCTTCACTACATTCATGCTATTATGGTCACCTCTACTCTCAGAAGGCAGCTCTTCCTCAGTCATATGTCGAGTACCTTACAACCTGAGGGGCTCATCTTGTAACATTATCCCTGACAATCTTTTCTTTCTATCCAAAGAATTTTCAGTGACTGCTTTCTCTGAAGTTGCCAGCCTCCTTTGTAGTCTGTTCTTAGTCTGGATGGACGTTCTTCTGAATCTTGTTAACTTTAGATGATCCTGTTGATATTTGAAATACTGGTGACTTAACCTCCAACATCACCGCAACACACAAGCCACCATAGTTTGACAAACAGCGCCAAGTGATAGGACTGAAATGATACACTCAAATACAACAATTGTGAGGATGGCACAGGACCTGGCAGTGTTTCATTCTATTATACATAGAGTCACTATGCGTCTGAACTGACTCGGTGACACCTAACAACAGTTATTCTAGATTAATATAGTCCAACATGACAATTTTGAAATGGGGGGATAAAAGACGTAGAAAATGATGCTGTTAAATATAGAGCAGAGAAAATATTCTTAAGGAAATAACACTGAGAATTAATTCTTAGATTTAGATACTCCTAATATATATATATAAATAGATAGCCTATAAGAGGTCCTTATAGTAACATCCTGAGTTACTATATATACTCGAGTATAAGCCAACCCGAATATCAGCCAAGTTACCTAATTTTACCACAGAAACTACATTAAAATGTACTGAAAAACTCGGCTTATATATGGGTATATACGGTAGATGATATTCCATTTGATGTACTAGAGTTACATTTTTACTCCACAATGATTATTTCATCCTTTACTTTTCTATGAAGGACATAATTTTCCAATGTACTGTAGGGCTTATGCAGTATTATGAACACAAAAGAGACTTAAATGATGTTTAACACCAGTATCACACTAACTTCTTGCATTTCCTTAACATATTACTTAAAATCTTAGTCTATTTTTTAATAGAAAGACTATTGCCCACACAGCCCTACTTTACTAATCAGTAACCTTTCATTTGTGAGAACTCTTTGTAATTCCACCTTTATTTGTCACTGTAAATCAGCTCTTTGTTCCATTCTTTCCCAATTGTCCCAGGCATGGTACACTTCCTCCTGTCTCCACAGCCTCAGTCATTCTTTCCCTTTCCCTGTTACTCCTTTCACTCTCCTGTCCATTTATGCTCATCTCTTCCTTCTTTAACCATACTTTTCAAGTACTAGTTCTACAATTATACTCCTATCCCCTTAGTCCTATACTCTAACTATATTTAATATCTGGATTATACAATTTAATTAAAAATTTTGAAGCATTTATACCCACGATAAAGCTGTAAAACCCTTAATCTGGGAAGACCATGTCTTGCTCTATGTTTGAAGTTGTTCTATTAACCCCATAAATGATGAAAATTCCACAAGATGTTAGATAAATACATGAGTAAAGTAACTTCAGATGGTAGCATATGTGAAGAAAAGATAGTGGATGAAAAGAATACAGTCATAATATGTAGTTTGTGAGTGCTTCTTTAGATAAAATGGTCAGGAAATAAATCTTTAAGATAACATTTGAGCAAAGCTTAGAAGGATGAAAATGTGTGAGGAACACAAAACTCACGGTAAAAGTTTTCCAGGAAGAAGACAAATTAATTTGAGAGGGAGAAGGTATATTTCATGCTCACAAATAGGTAAGTGTTTCTGGAATATAATATGGGAAGGGGGGTTGACAGAAAATGAAGTCAGAGAAGGAGGCAAGGGGAAATTATGCCAATCCTAATGGCTGGGCAGAGAGTTTAGTGAGATTACACTTGACTATTTTAAGAAATAGGACATCATCTATAAGAACATCATTTTGGCTGCTGTGTGGCATGGCATGCAGAGGATAAAGGTGGAAACAGAGAGACCATTGGTGAAGCTATTGTAGAGAAGAATGAGGTTCAGACTAGGTGCTGGTAGGGGTTGACATTCAGAATGTATTTTTAAAAGGACAGTGACAGAAGTTGCTAATGGGCTAGATGTGAGACAAAGAAAGAAAGAAAGAAAGAAAGAAAGGATTTTTCCTAGATTTTTGAGTCAAGCAAATGGATAAAGAGTACTGCTATTCATTCAAAAGAGAAAGTAGATTTGTGCAAGAAAATTAAGAGTTATATTTTGTCGATTACACAGCCAAGCAATAATGTGATATAACTCGCTGCCATCAAGGCAATGCTGACTCATAGTGACCCAATGTGGGTTTCTGAGACTATTTACAGGAGTAGAAAGTCCAGTCTTTTTCCCGAGGAGATTCTGGTGTTTTTGAAGTGGGGCCATGCTGATAGGAGCCCTATGTGTAACCACTACATCACCAAGGCTCTTAATAATGTGATATCGGTAGTTGGATATAGAATCTGGTGTTTATGGGAGAGAGAAGGATGAGAGAGATAAATACTTAAGCCATGAAAGTATATTGGTTTTTTAAGTCAAGGAAGTAGATGAGTTTTGAGTTTATATACAAAGAAGAGGACCTAGATTGATCCCTGAGTCACCCCAGCATTTAGAAGTCAAGAGGACTAGAGGAGGTTTGCCAAGGAGCCTCAGAATGAGGTAGCTGGAACAACAGGAGGAAAATCAGGAGGAGGTAAACCTAGTGCCAAAGTGTTTCAAGGAGGAGATAAAGGTCATCTCTGTTAAACATTTTTGAAAGATAAATAAGAAGAAAGTAGGAAATACGGATTGAGAATAATGGTACCCGAAGGTAGCCAAACTTAAGGTAAACTGTACAGGTGTCTGTCTAAGACTTAATATAACAGGTGTAAATTCAGATGTCTCCAGGTCACCCTAACTTCTAACCAGCTGGATTCAAATTCAGGAATTCCATTGGATGCCCTCAGTTTTGATCATTTTCCAGGACAACTGAACTTAGAAAAGTTATATTATATTATAATATATATATATATATATATATATATATACAATTTTATTATAGATAGACAGATACAAATCAGAACCACCTAAAGGAAAAAGTGCATAGATTAGAATATGAGATGAGGATGTTTAAAATGTGAAGCTTCTGTGTCAACAGAAACACATTACCCCCTAGCATTTACATGTGGCAATGCACACACACAGCGTATTGCTAACCTGGACAGCATACCCAGAACTTGGTGCACCAAATTGTTATTGAGGCTTCATTCTAAAATAATGATTGATTAAATACATTGGTTATGTGATTAAGCTCAACTTCAGTGCCCTTTTTCCAAATATCTCTCAAAGTTCAGACCTTTATCTTCTGGTGTAGGATGAACCTGATCAGGAGTGACCTGACAAGTCATTCCATGATTATTTTATAATTGAAATATCATGTGATTAAGAGAATGATATTATTTATTTAGAAGTAATTTAGTTAGAAATATTCCATAGCTGTGACCCTGACGAAGTATCCTGTGTCCAGGCTTCCTTCTTACCCTCACTAAGATTTAGTACCTGCATACCCAGTCTGGCTCCTCAAGATGCAGGGTCCCTAAGTAATGGAAGCTCAGTGGCATAAGATCTTTGTTAAAACAAAACTTTATTTTCCTAGCTGTGAGTGTTAGGGTTTTTTTCGCCAACATGGGTAAGAAGATATGGGTGGGGCTTAGCCTGTCAGTCATGTTGCAGCCTGATGACCTCCCTTGGAGATGCAACAAGATATATAGCTCTCTGGAGGCTGGCTTCTCTTTCTGCTTCACTTTCCTGCTTGTTGGCCACCCTGAAAGCGACTGGAGCCCTGCTGTGTTTTCCACCAACCCTGTTGCCACATGGCTTTGTACACACCAGTCTACAATCTTCCTGCATTCTGTATCATCGCATGTGGCTTTGTGAATCTGAAGAGGGACTTAAGGATTAATATCACATTTATGGAGTTGAGTTGTCCTGAGTGGGATGTTTCCTCAATATATAATTACTTCTTGACATAAAGCTCTTTCTTACAAATATTATGAGTGTCACTGGGTTTGTTTCTCTAGTCAACCCTGCCTAACATGCCACTTCATACCTGTCATTCCAAGAATTGTGTTGTCTGAAAGGGCTGTTTCGCTCAGCCTGTGTATATATCCTATGAGAGCAAAGAGATAGGATAATGGCATTTGGAGGATGGATCCTGTGTTCTTCTTTCTCATGCATGTGAAAATAAACTTAGAATCTTTTGATTCCACCTGTTTTTTTAATCTGATAACTGTGACCAGGCAATGTGAGTCCTCTTGGTGCCCATCCTACAACATATTGGTGACCACATGAAGGGACAATTGTGAGACTTTTCTGGTAAGCTAAGAAACCCCAGTTGGGGAACTTTTGCCTGCCAGCTGGGAAGCCCCTGTAAATTGTCGGGACTAGGGAGGCTGGGGACTGGGAGCCCAAGAGACCTATAGGACACTTAACTCTTGAGACCACTTCTGACTACTACTCCTCCATCTCCCAAATGCCTCTACCTAGAGTTCAAGTTGCTAAGCCTCTTTCTTGGAAACCCTTCATAGTAAATGCACTCTTTGTATCTGGTAAACGTACTTCTGTATATGTAAAGATCCGACATCTGTATGACCCTGTAGGACTGAATCTGAGAGATCTAGTCTGTTCCACCAGCAATCTGTTTTAGAGATCTAATCTATGTCTGTCAATCTGAGTACTGAAAGAAGTTTGTAATTCAAGTCTTAGTGGGCTAATTTCTGGTAGAGCAACTTTTCTTGTGGGGGTTGATGACTGTGGGGCTGTCAATTCATTATTGGTTGTGCCACGTGAGAAAGACCTTCTGTATGTGGGCTACCTTATTATTAGCTATCTGTTTTAGGACAAATTTCTTTTATCTGACTGGTGAGCACTGCCCCAGCCACCTGTGGCATAACCAGTAACTATTTTAGAGAGATTTTTCTCCTGCAGTCGGAAGTTTGGTTATTGAGAGACTGGCAAAAAATGGACAATATTAGACTTATTAAAAAGATTAATATTCTTAGTTAGAGCCCACAAGTCTAAATCAGGATTCCTGGAACTTTGGAAGGTGACAAGATTGTGAATTTTGGTTGATCCAAAATTTGCGGAGAATAATTAGCTACTAACCAAAGTGAATATATTATACGTGAAAATACTGTGGACATTTTAAAGGTATCCTCAGTATATAAGCAACTATTTTTCATACTTTTCTCAGATTTCTCAGAGTAAAAGTTTCTATTAGGAGATTTAATAAATTTATAAAATAATGTTTAGAGAAGCTGGTAAATTTAGAAATAGAGGAATAGTAAAAGTTCCTGCTAATTTACTAGTTTATATGGAACCTGCAGCTTTATGAATGTTAACTGCCATCATAGTGGTTGAATATTGGAACTTAGCTTGTGATACTTACTGTTCTCTTTCCAAATACTTAATTTTGTTAGTATCTCTGTTTGGTCTCTGGC
This sequence comes from Echinops telfairi, assembly GCF_000313985.2. NCBI lineage: Eukaryota > Metazoa > Chordata > Mammalia > Afrosoricida > Tenrecidae > Echinops > Echinops telfairi. The sequence continues at coordinate 1,663,509 of NW_022107407.1, forward strand.
TTCCTTAGAAGTTAAAAGTTAAAATAATCCATGTGTGCACCATTTGCCCTATGATATTTTCTTTTAAGTTTTTCTTTGAATATTAAATAAATACCAATAAAATGACACTAGAAAGCTATTTTGAATTTAAATAATAGACCAGAAATTGGTAGAGTATTTTGCTCAGAGAATTGTGCCCAATTGTGCCCAATTGAAGTTTTCAGGCTGTTTGGAGAAACAGAAAAGGAAAATCTAACTAGTCATTAGCATTTAGGGCAGCTATGTATAGTAATTTAATGTACTTTCCCTCGAGCTATGTTATAAGGTGTCTGTCTAGTATTTATGGTCCATTAGTCACTCCCATATTTGTGTTCCTAGAACTAATTTCTCAGAGTCCCTCACTTCAATCAAGCCAGTTTCCATCTAAGCAAAAGCATAGAAATCCTGGACTAGAAAGAAAAGGATTAACTCCAGCTCTGAAGAGAGTGATCTCTTTTCTGTTAGTAAAGCTACCCGACCTTAAAGAAATGCTTCACCTGACTTGTAAAGGTTATCAACAAAATAATCTGCCCTATGTCACGTTACTAACCGTGTATTTATGACAGAGTTTGTTTCCTGTCTTTTGGTGAACTAGGCCTCATTCAGAAAGCTGCTTGAATCTTGGAATTAACTTTTTGAGGGATAGGGAGACTTTTCAGCTTTTTTCAAAGATTCCATGAAGGCTCCTTGTTTTGAGAACCTCACTGTCTGAACTGAACTTTTTCTTAAACACACATGATGCAGACCAAAAAAACTAAAACGTTCCTTTGGACTTTGAGCTGAAATGCCATAGTGTATAAAGCAGAGGACTACTGTCCCAGGTCGTGGACTTTAGAGTTGGTGGACTCCAAAATCTCTATTGCTTTGAGATAAATCAATAATTGACAACTTGAGACGACCATATATTTTCCACCTTCAAGTTCTTTGCTATCTGTGACATGTATAAGTTCTGTAGACAAATGGTTTTGTCCTTTGCTAAGTTTCATTTTATTGACCAGTGTTCTGCCATTTGTTTAGAATGTGTGTAGGTGAAGTGTCATGTATTTTAGTTAAAAGGGCTTTGCAGGCCTTTAGATTCTATATCATTGGCTAAGTTAATATTTTTCTCAATAATACCAAATGTCCCATAAAGGTATGTTTACATTATTTTTCAAGCTGATAATGCTGCCGCTAAAGTGTACTATAAATATATGTATGCCTTAGACACATGAATGGATCTTGAACTTACACTTGGCCTAAGCCCTAAGAAAATTTTGTTCTTATAATGTGACCCTGCTCAATACTCAATCCCTCATGCATTGATCATTGAAGATGTAAGTACATAGCAAAGTGTGGTGATGAAGTCAGATGGTGTTTGGCTATCAGAAAGAATATTGCCTGCGGTCGTTGTAAAGGCTTGTCCAAAGACAAGCACCCATCTAAGTGAAGTGTCAGCTAAGTCGACACTGAAGAAGCACATCAGCATATGTGATTAGGGGATTATTAATATTATAATCCATAATCAGAGGGAAAATTGTATTCGAGCTCAAATTCTCAGTACTTTAAAGATTGTTAACAGTGAGGTGCAAGATCCATTGCAAAGTTCTCACATAAATTCAGTTCCCACTGAATTCCTCCTGATCATCACCCATGAATATTTCCATTCTAAATAGATCTTGTAGATACGATATGAGACACCAAGATGAAGAGTGGAGGAAGAATAAATTCACTATTATTTTATGATGGAAATTTAGTTAGAGGAATTATATTTTTTGTTAAGATGTAACTTAGAAATCCTCTATATCTGTGACCCTCTCCTGAACCCCTTTAACTTGTCTCAGTGTATCCTGTGATTGTGTCCAAGATTCCTCCCTCCCTTCTGTAAGGACCAGGAAGGACCAAGCTTGTCTCCTTGAGATTTTGGGTCCCTAAGTAATAGAATCTCTGTAACATAAGATCTCTGTTAAAACAAAATATTGTTTTCCTAGCTTCTACTGGTCCTTTCAAGATTTGCATCTATCTGTTTCACTGAGCATCTATAGGTTTCACTCAGCATCTATCTATCTATCTATCTATCTATCTATCTATCTATCTATCTATCTATCTATCTATCATCTATCATCTATCCTGTGAGAACAAAGGACTTGTAGACTGGCATTTGGAGGAAGGATTCCTAGCACCAGCCCACCCCCACCCCCTCCCCTGCCCTCTCTGCCAGTCTCCTTTCCCATGCATGTGAAAATAGAACTTAGAATCTTTCAAATTTTCAAATCCACCTGGTTTCTGTAATTCTGTACTCTGGTAATGGTTATTGGGCAACTTGGGCCCTCTTTGGGCCCACCCTAAAACAAACTAGCTAAGCCAGTGGTTCTCAACCTTCCTAATGCTGCTACCCTTTAATACAATTCCCCACATTGTGGTGACCCCCAACCATAAAATTATTTTCATTGCTACTTCATAACTGTAATTTTACTACTGTTATGAATCATAATGTAAATATCTAATATGCAGGATGTATTTTCATTATTGCAAATTGAACATAATTGAAGTATAGTGATTCATCACAAAACAATATGTAATTATATATTGTGAAATATTTATTCGAATTACAAAAACATGAAATTTTGTCTTGAAACATGGTGTAGCATGGGTAACAGTCTTAATACAACAGTAAGCTAGATTGCTACATTTTGTGACAGTATCATAAAAAGCCAACATCAGTGCAAAGGTTGAGATAGCTACTTTCTCACTAGATCCGACATTCTCAGAGTAGTCTTTGCAAGAACCCACTGAAGATCATCTTCCACAACAAGTCTACTTCTGTATTTAGACTTGATAACCAACAAGCTAGAAAACCCTGCTTCACAAAGATATGTTGTTGGAAACGGAAGAAGAAGGCGCAACACAGTCTCAGACAGAACAGGATATAACTGCAAACACTTGATCCAGAATTTTGTAACTGGCATTGTAGAGAAATCAGTTCTTGCTGCATCATTGTTAATAAGTTCAATGAGCTCATCTTGTGCTGTCTCAGGAACATCTTCAGCTTTGACTGTGAATGGGCTTCTGGCAAGTGCAAATGGGGTGTCGGGTAGATTTGGAAACTACGATGAAATTTTGTTTACAAGCACGTGCAAGTGTTCTTTCACAGAAATTATCATTGTAATCCTTTTGTCTGGTTAAATGTCATACTACTTAAAGAAAGCAGATAAGGTAGGCAACATGCATATTTTATTTTCATCCAATTTATTTTTTGCCAAAGCTGAAGTTTCATTTGAAATGATTGGATCTATTTAGACAAATCAAGGCATGTTGCATTTGGTCCTTGCAGTGATCAATTTAACTCATTCAAGATGGCAAAGATGACAACCAAGTAAGCTATTTTTCACATTTCCCCCCCCACTTGTATCGCTTATAAGTGCTTCAAACTGCGGTCTTGCTTTGTGATTAAAAAATATTTAGAATTAATCGTGAAGCTCAAATACATGTTTGAAAACTTTCCCTCTCAACAATCATCTCACTTCAGTGTGAAATAGCATAACATTATTCAGTGCATCCAACTTGTTGCACAGTTGCAAATAGTCAACTGTTTAAAGTGCTCACCTTTACAAAATTGACAGAATTTATGACGATTTTCATTACTTCTTTTAACTCTTGTGGCAGCGTCTTTGTTGCTAATATTTGCTGATGAATCATGCCGTGAGTTCCGATGACTTTTGGTGACTGATTCAGTACCAAACGTTGAAATCCAGATCAATATCCTAGCATAGCTGGAGCACCATCTGTGTAAACATCACGACCTTTTCCCAAGAGCTCTTATGCCCTTTAAGAAAGGAACCAACTGTGTCAAATACATCACTTGCAGTAGTTGTCATTTCAAGAGGTTTGCAAAAAAGAAATTCATCTTTAAAGTGCCATCATTAACATACATCATGTAAACCAGTAACTGTGAATAGTTTGCAATATCATCAAGCTTTTTAGCATTAACTGATGCTAAATATTGGAAGTGGAGTAGATTTAATTTCCTGGATTACCTGATCAAGAATACCAGCAGACATATTATTTATTTTTCTGTGGAAAGTGTTATTTGATAAGGAAATTGCACTCAATTTTGTTACAAATTTGTCTCTGATCATAACCCGAACAATCTTTGACCGCTGGCAACAGTAAATCCTCAGCAATGGTGTGAGGTTTCATAGCTCTGGCAATTCTGAGTGCCACCAAATATGAAGCTTCAACAGCTGCTCCCTTTTGTCTGTGGTACTTGCCACCAGTGTCAAGCCTGGCTTTCTTGAGTCCATCAGATTTGCTTCTAAAGTAGTTGGTATCCTTGCAGGCAAAGCTCAGATGCTTGCTATCTAAATGGGATATTAGTTTGTTTGGCTTCATAGATTCGGCTGATAGAACTTCACAACAAATAACACATTGTGATTTCTCAATTCCTGCTGTAATTATTGAGGTAGAACCATACTGTAAAATATCCTAACTATATTTTCTTTTCTTAAGGTTCTTCTCTACACGATTCATTATCATGGGATGGTTTGCTAATGAAAATAATATATAACAATAGCTTTAATAATACAAAAGATGATACATGGCATAGTTCAGTCAACACAGTTCATTAAAGTTTCCTAGGATTTACCATTTTTTTACATACCTGTTATTATCACAAGGTGGCAGTATTCACATCAACCACAGCTGAATATAAAAAGACCGATCAGCGTCCAGATTAAGTTCCCGTGGTACGGATATTTTTTTTGCAGTCGTTGATGATTTTACAGTACATGATTGTATATTTACCCAGTAATTTTAATTCATGAAGTGTCATTTTATCTCCAATACTGCTGCTGTCAACACAGTAGCTGCTTTTAACAGAGTAGCTGCTTTCAACATAGCAACTGCTTTCTACACAGTAGCTGCTTTCTGCACATGTGTGACTGGTCCACATAAACACACTATGGTGACAACCCTGTCACATATACCTGTATTTGTACAGGGTGTATGTGATGTGGTTGGTGTGATAATATCATGCCGGTACTGGTATGTGGGCATATCTGCATGTGGGCGGACCCACCTGGAGATGGTGTATTGGTTCCTAAGACCATCAGAAATGTGTTTTCCGATGGTTTTAGATGACCCCTGAGAAAGGGTCGTTTGACCCCCAAAGGGGTCACGACAGACAGGTTGAGAACCACTGCTCGAAGCCCTTGTTTGCCAGGAGCAGAACCCCCATTCTCAGTTACCTTGCAAGCATCAATTATCTGGCCTGGTGAAAGGAGCTTACCTTATTTAACAGGCAATCACTTGGGAAATTTTAAAGGTTTAAATAATACCTACTGGAAATGAAAGAATTCAATCAGTACTCATGGTAACAGCAGTCAAGACATCAAATGACCCATTGCCCTAGGTAAATCTGCTGCACAAGACCTCTTTAAAGTGTTGAAAAGCAGAGATGTTACTTTGAGAACTGAGGTGTGCCTGACCCAAGGCATTGTATTTTCAATTGCTTCATATACATGTGAAAGCTGGGCATTTAAGTAAGGATGGTTGAAGAAGAATCAATGCATTTGCATTATGGTGCTGGTGAAGAATATTGAAAGTACCATAGACTGCCAAAAGAACAAACAAAGGTGTCTTGGAAGAAGCATAGCCAGAATCCAACTTACAGGCAAGGATGGTGTCACGGTTAAGGTTTATTGTGCCAACCTGACCGATAAACACATGTGGGCTTAATTGAAGGCCAGAGAGATAAATGGCTCGGTGAGCCTTACCTTTCTTGTTCTCTGGTCTCTTGTTCTCTGATGGTCAGACCAGTGTGAGGCTGCCTTAGCTAGTTCTTTGTCTCAGCTGGCAAGGCTCACTCCTGTGAGACACCCCTGAGGAGAAGCCACAAAGACTCACCCTGATGCAGCCCAGGGTGCTGGAGAAGCCACGTTGACACCCCTGCCAATGCTGACATGTTTACACGCTTACTGATTCAGCTTTCTTCTTGCATTTGGTGTTACTACATGTGTTTTGCGAGTTTGAGGAGAACTTTGTAGATCAGTGTTGGACATATGGGCTAATGTTGGACTTATGGGCTTGGACTGGACTGGGTTGGGATGCTTTCTTAATGTACACTTGCCTTTTATACAAAACTCTCTCTTAGATACATATGACTTTCTATGGATTTGTTTCACTAATCTACCCCGACTAACACAATGGTGACACTTTGGTTCACAATGTTGTTAGGAGAAACCAGCCCCTGGAGAAAGCCATCATGCTTGGTATGTAGAGGGGCAGTGACAGAGAGGAAGGCCCTCAAGGTGTTGGATTGACACAGTGGCTGTAGCATAAGCATAAGAACAACTGAGAGGATGGCACTAGATCACGCAGTGTTTCCTTGTCCTGCACATAGGGTTGATATGAATTGAAAGTAATTAGTTGGCACCTAACAAGAATTGAGAGGCAAAGATCTTACTGCTTTGCTGTGTCTCAAAGGTTTTTATATGTTGTGTTATCATATCCTTGCTTGTCTCAAGGAATATTTTAATTTCCTCCATTACCTGTGCTATCACCCAATCATTTTTGAGTATCATGTTGTTCAATCTCCAAGTGTTTGCTTTTATGTGTGTTAATTTATTATTGATTCTTAATTTTATAGCAACCTGATCTGAGAAGATTAATTGAGTGCCTCAATTTGGTTATTTATTTCAGAATTTTTGATGTATGCTTTGTGGGCTACTATAAGATTTATTCTGGATAAAGTTCCATGTGTGTTGGAGAAGAATGTATATTGTGTTATTGTTGGCTGGAGAGTTCTGTATATGTCTAGGGGGCTGAATTTGTTGATTGTGTTGTTCAGCTTTTCTGTGTCTTTATTGAGTTTTTTCTTGATCATCTGTCTTTCCTTGAGAGTGGTGTATTGAAGTCTGTTATTGTTGAGGTGTCTATATCCTTTTTCAATTCTGTAAGGATTTGATCAAGGGTCTTTCTTTGGGTGTATATATGTGTATTATAATAATGTCTTCTTGAGCTATTTTCCCCTTGTTCATTATATAGAGTCCGTTCTTTTCTCTTATTGCATTGCTTGACTTAAAGTTTATTTTCTCAAAGATTAATATTGCTACTCTGACTTTACTTTTGTTACCTATTATTTGGTATGCTTTGTCCAGCCTCTGATTTTCAGTCTGTTCATATCTGCATTTGTGTGGTGTATTTTTGTAGACAGCATATTGATCAGTTTTGTTTTATTATCCATTCTGCTAATCTCTTTCTCTTTACTGGTGCATTTTGTCCATTAATATTCAGTGAGATAATTGATATGTATATATTTGTTATTGGCACTTTGCTTTATATTTTTGCATGTTGTGTATGTGTTGTGTTTAATTTCTTTGTTCGTCCTGTACTACTTCATTGCTTTGGATGTTGCTCTGTGTGTGTGTGGAATTTTCTTGTATGTTAGTTTCAGGTTTGTGTGTTCTTGTTGATATTTTGGCCATAGTACTTCATTGAGTACTTTTTGTAGTTGTGGCTTTGTTTTTGTGAATTCTTTTAATTTATCCTTGTTTAAAATATTTTTATTTATCCATTATATTTGAGTGATAGTTTTGCTTGGTTCAATATTCTAGAAAGTTGTTTTTTCTTTCTTTTTTTAAAAATCATTTTATTAGGGGCTCATACAACTCCCTTCACAATCCATAGATACATCAATTGTGTAAAGCACATTTGTACATTCACTGCCCTCATCATTCTCAAAACATTTCCTATCCACTTAAGCCGCCAGCATTAGGTTATCATTTCCCCCCTCCCTCCCAGCTCCCCCCTCCCTCGTGAGCCCTTGATAATTTATAAATTATCATTTTGTCATATCTTGCCCTATCGGATGTTTCCCTTCACTCAATTTTCTGTTGTCTGTCCCCCAGGGAGGGGGTCACATATAGTTCCTTATAATAGGTTCCCTCTTTCCAACC
>NW_022107407.1:1672165-1675248 GCF_000313985.2 Echinops telfairi
CACCCGCTTTGTCTTCAGCGGTTGTGTCAGGAAGGTGAGCATCATAGAATGCCAATTTAATAGAAGAGAGTATTCTTGCATTGAGGGTGTACTTGAGTGGACGACTCTGCATATGTCACTCCTTTATATTCCAGCTTTCATGGTTGATGCTGAGAAATCTGAAGATTTTCTAATTGCTGGACTTTTGTATGTAATTGTTCTTTTTTCTCTGGCTATACTTAGAATTTTTTCCTTGTCATTAATGTTAGACAACTACAATATGCCTGGTTGTTTTCCTTTTGAGATCTCTCCTGAATAAATATCTTTTCATCCTTTAGGCATTGAGGAACATTTTCTTTATCTCTTTTTCAATTCTCACTTATAGTGACCCTTTTTAGAATTTCTTTCTTTCTGTTTTTTAGGATCATTTTATTGGGGACTCTTAAAACTCTTGTACCAATCCACACATCAATTGTATCAAGTATATTTGTATATATGTTGCCAACATTCTTTTCTAGACATTTACTTTCTATTGAGCTGTTGTTATCAGCTGCTTTTTTTCCCTCCCCACCCTTTTAACCCCTTGATAAATGATAAATTATTATTTTCATATCTTACACTGACCACTGTTTCCCTTTTCCCATGGTTTCTGTTGTTCATCCTCCTGGAAGGAGGGCGGGTGTTTGTTATGTGACTATCATTGTAATCAGTTACCCCTTTCCTCTCCACCACTCCTCACCTTCCCCCTACCCTTCTGGTATTGCTATTCCCATCCCTGTTCCTGGAGTCTGTGTGTCATGAACTCTTCTCTTATCTGTACCTATGTACATGCTCTGGTCTAGTCCAAAGTGAGAGGCAGCACTGGGGTCATGATAGTGGGGTGGGGGTGTGTGAGGAAGCCTCAAGGATCAGACAAATATTGTGAATTTCATTGATGCTTTACTGTGCCTTGGTTGATTCATTCCTTCCCTATGACCCTTGAGGAAAGTATTCTTTTATGAGTTGTTGGATTATTCTATGTGTGGATATATTTTTGTTTGTTTGTTTTTTCCTCTTCTGGAATCCCTATAAGACACAGGTTGTTCCTCTTGATTATGTTCTACATTGTTTCCAAGTTTTTTTGCTCTCTTTTGCATTTTTTTGTAATTTGTTCTTATTTTAGATTGGACTCTATAGACTTGTCTTCAAGCTCACTAATTCAGATTTACATCTCTTCAAATCTTTTTCTCTGTTCTTTTATAGTATTGTGTAATTCTATTTTAGTGGTTGCCTTTTGTGTTTCCCTTTTTAAGGCATGAAATAAAATTTCTAGCTTTTCTATTTTTTAACTTTTCTCAGACACTTCTTTCATGTGTTATATGAGTGCAATCATCATTCTTTGAAATTCTTTTTCTTGAAATTCCAAAACCTGTTCATTACAGCCATTTCATTTAGATTTAGTTGGTATTTGGTTACTTGTATCTTTTTCTCTTGCGTGTGTGTGTGTGTGTGTGTGTCTGTCTGTCTACCTGTCTTTTATTATGTCCTTGTTGACATCTGGGTTTAGCTCTTAGTAGTGTTAAGGTAGGGTTATATGGGAGTAGTTATCTATGTTAGCTAGTTTAGTAGATAGGTGGTAGACACTTTATATTAAGTATCTGGGGGAGAGTGTCAAAGTAATTGTTAGGTGGGACATCAAAAACTGGAAGAGAATGTGTTAGAGGAGGAAGAACAAAAGGAAAAGTAAGCAAAAGTGGAGGCATCAGGCAGTGTTAACTTGTAAGTTAAAAGAAAGGAAATTAAACCACCACCACCCCACCACCCAAAAAAAGCCTGTTTTCCAATGATGGAGGAATGGGTAATAATATTTGATAGAAAAAAAAAGAAGAAAAATGTAGAAGTAGTGTGAGCTTTTGGTTTTATGAAGATGAGAAGGACTAATCGGAAGAAAAATCAGAGAAAAATAGGCAAACAAGGTTATGAAATAAAATTTTAGATATTATAATTAAAGAAGGAATAAGCAAGAGACAAAATTATTAAAAACAAAAATTGGGAAAAAAAACACTAGAGTAAGACACAGGATAGCTGTCAATATATGTTTGAGTTCTACACTTTGCCAAGGAGTGTTGTCTCTGTGGTGGGTGTTAACTTCTGGGTAGATAATGTGTTGAGGGACTTAAAAAACAGCAAATTTAATTGAAGGCAAAAAAGTAAAGTGATAATACCTCCCCCCCCCTTCCTTAGATATACCAACAAATGGGGAAATCCTGAATAAGGATGAATTATAGGAGTAGTACACAACTTTGTTTCAAAGAAGGGGAGGCTATAGGAATGAAAGAACACAGAGCAACAACAATACCAACAAAAGAACAGCAGGAGTCTAGACTTTGTCCTAGGAGGAAAACAGGACTGTGTGGAGTAGAGGTCATTGAGCAGTAGGGAACAATGTCTGGCCATATATTGTTTAACTACCTTGTGATCTTTTAGGACGTCAAGGTAGGGTTGAGATTAAGGCTTACGGGAATGAATTAGTGTCTGCTATGGTGGAGAGTCCTGTATTCCTATGATTTATATTAATTATTTCAAAGGAATAGACTTCTTGTGGATCAGGTCAGAGTGGACAGCTCTTGCCTGGTACTGAGGTGACCAAATGGGGGTGGACAAGTGTGGTCTCTATCTGCAATGTAACTATGTTGTCTAGGAAGGTGGAATGAACCAAAAATCTACTGAGAGGGCAGATTACTTACCTGAATTGTTTGGAGTGCTGACCTGAGGCTGGTATCATTGGACAGCTGGTGAATATTTAGGTTTATCCAGTATGTAAGCTACAGCGGTTTCTGGGCCCTGAGATTTTAATACTTGTCTCATACCTAAACTCCCTGACTGTTTTTGTAAAATTGTTGTTGCAGTTTCCACTTGTTTTTTTTTTCTTTTCCCTATTGGTTATATAAATATACATAAATATATATATATATTTTTTTTCTTTTTTAACATTTTATTAGGGGGTCATACAACTGTTATCACAATCCATACTCACATCAATTGTGTAAAGCGCATTTGTACATCATTCTCAAAACATTTTCTCTCCACTTAAACCCCCGACATTAGGTCCTCATTTTTCCCCT
>NW_022107407.1:1680420-1688438 GCF_000313985.2 Echinops telfairi
GGTTTCTAGAAATTTCCTAATTTCATCTCTGATCTGTGTCAACACACACTCCTTTTGCAGTAGAGAGTTATTCATCCTTCAATTGTTTGCTCTTGTTTTCTTTGTCTTCCTTTTATTGATTTCCAGCCTTATGACACAGTGGTCGGAGAGAGAAGTCTGTATGATTGCAGTTTCCACTTGTATTGGTATGCTAATACCTTGCTAATGGGTCAGGTGTGTTGTCTGCTACCCAAAGAAGTTAAAAAAAATCCTGCTGTGCCTTTTTGGAGTCCTTAGGTTGGAGGCTACACAGACCTGTACATCAGGGAAGGGGGGTTTGTTTTGCTGAGTGATATAAAAAATTATATTACAATGCAATACTAATGTTGGAAAAATAACATCTCTGGTAACAATAACAATGTGGGGATTCACGGTTTTATTAAATAAATGTAATTTTGTAATTCTTTGAAATTCAGCAAAGCAGGGGCTTATCTAAGAAAGTAGTTACCACTTATTCTCCAAAGAAGCACATGAAGATTGTTTCTGTAATTCCTGGATGGTGCAGACACTGGACTGGAAGGGTAAGAAAGTTCAGGAAGTGAGGGGGAAGAAACAAATTAAAAGGCGAGCTTGATTAGAATGCATTTTTTGCTCCAAGATCACAGGAACCATAGTTTAATTTTTCACTGCTTTGTGTTTCTGCAACAATGTAGAGTCAATAAATAATTGTTGAATGAGTGAGGGGAAAAAGCAGTTATTTTGAATACATATATTTGAAAATTAAAAAGGCGATTCATATGCAAAATGTGGCCCTTTCAACCTGGTAAAAGCATTTTCATGCTCAGTTGGAATAGAGTTTCTAGGACTTTACCCTGAAGCCCAGTCATTTATTTATAGAAAGTAAATGGAGACACCAGATTCTTTATATATTTTGGTTTCCTGTTTAGTGATATATTTCTGGTGAAGGTGAGGACTAGAAAGAGCATGAGTTAGAGAGTAATTTCCAAATTTTAAAGCAAATGAGCTACAAAATCCAAAGAGAATTTTAACTTTTATACTATAACCAAAATCTACTTTTATCAAACAAAAATATTACAAAATGAAGCAAACATCTATAGAATATGACACTTTGCATAATGTCTTTTTATACTTAAACATTAATTTATTCACACCCCTATTAAATATCTCTTTTTAAGATTAGCAACAATAATTTACCTAAATTAAGTGAGAATAATTCTAAATTGATATTTAACTATCATTTCTTCATGCTGCCAGGTTATTTTCAACTCATGGAGAACTCATATAACAGAACTGTCATAGGGTTTTGTTTTTTGGGGAGTTGTAATTTTTACAAAAGCAGATCACATTTTTTGGTAAACAGTCTAACTGTTCCTCTCCATGTCCACATTCTGAAAAAGTCCATGAAGCTTTTGTTTTTTCCCAGTAGTCAGAAACAGGATTTTATTATATGGGGCTATTACAATTTTGGAGAAACTGAAAATTCCACATTCTACCCCAATACACGTGCTGCAAATGATCTACTCCTGAATCCAGTTAAGACTGTATCTTTAAAAGGTAAAATTACAATAAGAATATCTAAAAGTTGACCAATGTAATTTAAGTTTGAGGCAAATAATTGCTATATTTATATTTCTCCTTTTTGCCTAGAATTACATTGACTAGAATTACAGCATTCAGCTGAATTAGGTTAAAACTATTTGGTGGTCTCACCTATAATTTTCTATACTGTAAGCAACAAGGTATATGAAAGTTTTGGAGTGAAGCTGCTCATGAGGAAATCGTCATCATTTGTGGACCGGAGATCTCACAATTTTCGTGTCACTAATTTTATTTTTCATGGTGGACTTGAAAACACTGAGAAGTAACATTAGAAATTAATGACAATTTCTTTATTACTGAAGATTATGCTTGCAGTATTTACTCCTGACAATTTCAGTTGTTACTGAAGATAAATTTTAAGGTTTGCTAAATGATGAAATATTGAATTTGTCAAGGATTTAATTTTTTTGGACATGCATCCAATGCTCATGAAAGCAGCAGTCAAGAAATCAAACAACACATTGTAAACCTGGTACATAGATCTCTTTAAAGAGTCAAAAATCAAGAATGTCACTTTGAGGACTTCAGTGCACCTGAAACAAGCCATCATATTTTCAATCACCTCACACGCCTGTGAAAATGGAACAATTAATTAGGAAGACTGAAATTATGTATTTTAAATATGATGTTGTCCAAGAATATTGAAAGTAATTTGGACTACCAAAAGCCAAAAAAAAAAAAAAAAGGGCTGTGGAAGCATTATAGTCAGAATGCTCCTTCAAAGTGAGATTTGAGAGAAATCATCTCAAATACTTTGGACATATTATCAGGAGAGACCAGTTCCCGGAAAAGGACATTAAGTTTAGCAAAGTAGAGAATGAAAAAGAGACACACTATCAAGGAGATGATGCACTGACACAGTGGCTGCAACAATGGGCATAAACATAACAACCATAGGGCATATGCAGGACTGTCCTGTTGGCAGAGGTTTGCTATGAGTCCGAATTGGCTGGTCAGTACCTAACAACAATAATGGCATATATAGGAAGTTAAATTCTACTTCCCTTCGGAACAGTGCCTTGAGCCCTCTAACTTTTAAAGATCTGGTGTGTTCTCTGCCCCATCCCTATATGTCTTATTTTTTCTTAACTGATATTAAATCTATTGTTTTTAGGTGCAATTGAATCAGCTCTGGTTCATATCTTCCCTACACAAATGAACAAACAATGTCCAGTCTCACATCATACTCACATTCATCGCTGTGTTTTGATGTCTTTAAAGTTTTTTCCACAGTATGACCAAATCTGCATTCCATAGAATTTCTTTATCACAAGCAAAGATAAACCAGCATTAATTTAAAACAGTAATGAAATCTCATGAAAGACAAATATGGAATAAGGGATATCTTTTTGGCAGGAAGGCTTATCTGGAAGTTTTCATACAGCTTTAGCAAAAAAAAAAAAAATCCATAAAGATGGATGTAGAAGTGAGTGAATCTGTATTTTCATTTAAAATTTCCATCACACAAAAGATGACAAATTAGAGCCCTACAAGACAATTTGTCAAGGGCAAACTTGCCTATATTTTATCAACATGCCAGAGCATAAATCTGTACTGAACTGAATTTAATGACTTCCTTTATTTTAATAAATGTGTTTCAGGAAAAGAGATACGGATTTCTGGTTCAGGATGACATTTCAATAAAGTTATGCAATTTCAGAACCTTCATTACCTTACTTCAGAGTTACCCTCTGGACTGCTATCACCAATTTACTTTTTGTGGTATTCTATTTTCTATGGTTCCTTCAAAGATCTCTAGGGAGAGTGTGCTTTGTTCTTGTATATATGATTTCTATGTGAACTTGAGTAGTATTTCATGACATGTTCTTCTATTTCTCTTTCCAGGACTAATCCCACATATGTCATGAGCGGCGCGATCAATAATTACTTAACGCTCTTAGACATTTTCAAATGCTCGGTTTATTCACTGCAAACACACACCAAACAATCAAAAAATAACTCAAACTACTAAGGATAAAAGTATTGGGGCAAGTGTGAGCATAAGGGCATAATAACAGCACTCTTCACACATATCATTCTAGCATCACAGTCCCAACAAGCATTGCCTTCATCCGTGTACTCACCCCGGGTAGAGTTGGATAGACCAGAAGTTGATGTTTCCTTGGTTCCTAGCTCTCTCGACTCAGGTGTAATTGGACAGCTTGGCTGGCTCTTAGACGTATTCACTGTCCCAGGTTTCTCCACACTTTAGGTGGCTTGGCTGGCTTTTGGGCATCAGTCAGGTTCAGACAATTTTTATCAGGGTTCCCCACATTTTTGCGGTGGCTCCTTGGATCATCTGTTGATTCTTGGCGATGGACCAACTTCTTGGCTGAGCTTTAATGTCACACTTTATTTCTTCTCTAAAATGGAGTTTCTTGTGTTTATTTCTTGTGAGGTGGCTCAATGTCTTGCAAGGTAGTTCCACATCTTGCAAGGAAGTTCTATAGTGCTCTCAGCAACATAGCTATAATACAATGTGTATTTTACTAGGAAACTTGGAGAACTAATTTGCTTCCTAGGCCTCAACTATATAGCATATAAATAAATGCAAAAATTCACTTTATGAATTTTTTTTCAGGGCTCTAAACTCTCTCAACTTCTGTATGAAATGAACTTTAAATGAAAGTATAGATTTTCCATCACTTTTCTGTCAGTTTCTTGTAATGTGATGGCTTGTGTGTTGCTGTGAGGGTGGAATATAGCATATAGTTGATAAATCTAACTAGGAATTAATCTAATCAATTACATTCCTTTCCCTATATCTTATATAGCAAGCAGTTAAAGTGTTCTTCTGAGATTTTATTGATTAGATGAATTTCTAGCTATATGTCTCATCTTTTTTTTTTAGTTGTAAGCAACTTGACAGCAACTGGTTAGGGCTTAGTTGGACTTTTTCTGTCACCTTTTCAAAATATAGGAATTTATTAATTAGATATATAATGTTAGCAGGTCAGGGTGAAACCTGTGCTATTAGTACTAGATCTGAAGATCTGACTCCCAGGCTGCAACATTACTGAGATTTCACAGATAGTTGCATGTCTCGAGGATCATAGGTGATTTAGAGTACAAAAGGGACTCCACATCTCAAATATAAGTTAAGGAGAACATTAGATCTTAAACAGGAAAAGACAAGACAAAGATACATCATCTGCTGAGGGAGACCATTAACAAGAGGCCATGATGGAGTTTAAAGGGTTGTAGGGATTCAGAGGGCATCAGAGGGCAAAGGAAAGTGTCACAAAAGCATGCCTGGTAGAAAATCAACATAGCACAGTTACAGGTGGGATTTTGATTGGGACACATACTTTATGTGGGACAGAAGAGCTTTCAAGATTGGTTCAGAGCACTCAGACCAATACTCAGGATGAGACATGACCATAAAATTCTAGCACCCCAATTTTCAGTAAGGGCATTCCTATAGGGTATTTCTCCAGGCTCGGAGAATTACAGCAGTCAACTGTCTAATAGACTCTGCCTAAAAGTAGGTTATTTACAGTACTGGTTAATGAGAAAAAGGAATTCTATGGAGGCTGAATTGATGTGTGGCATCATAAATGGATTTGCGGCTTCCCCTGTAAACTATAGCCTTCTGCAAACTCAGTGCTCAGAGATTTAAACTCTAATAGAAGTCATAAAACTGACTGTACAATGCATCACACTATATAAGAATAGATACTATGAAATCAAACAAACAAACAAAACAATATTAATTTAATAATATATTTACTTAAGCACTGTTGAGTAGTGCTTTTCTATTTCAAATCTCTAAACTTTATAGATATAAAATCACTACTGAAGCTGCAAGGGGGAAAAATATAGTTCAAGTCTCCCTTAGACTGCACATCTTTGCATTGGGACGTTCTTTCCCAATTAAACTGAAATTGAATTGACTTTAGAAAGTCTGCCTATGCTTCCAAGTGTTCTTTCACAATCCCTTCTGGGGCCACATCACAGCTAATAGCTGTGCTATGACAAAGGAAGACATGGTAGTCATGATGTATTGTACAAACTCAACTGAGTATTCTCCCTAGAGGAGTTTATTATTTCATACAAAAAAAATACAAGAAGAAATGTCAAAAATTGTAAAATAAAGTAAATGAATAATTATCTGGGAGACTTACTTAAGTCTGAAAGCTTTAGAAACTGAATCTGTATGTGTTTACTGCTCCATTTTAGTGAAATGGTACAAACAAAAACTCCTTGTGCTAATTTGCTTTATTCAGATTGAGGTTTGTGATCCATTATATATTTGCATAATTGAAAGTTACTGATAACTTTCTTTTTAATCACTAAAATTTTTAAATAGTCATAGAACTGACTCAAACTCAGGTCCAATCCATATCCAACAGGCTACTTGGTTTTGCATCCTCTTCATGTTCCTTGAAATGCTCCAGCCCATTATGGTGGCCCCCTCTATCTTAAGTGCTTTCCAGCCTAGACAGCTCATCTTCCTTTATTGTATTGGAAAATAATCTGTTGTGATTCATAGGGCTTCACTGACTAATTTTCAGAAGTTGATCAATTTAATTTACCATTTAATCCACTTTTCTCTGGAAATTTCACTAAAACATGTGGCCTATGGACAGTGGTGGGATTCAAATAATTTAATAACCAGTATGCTGCCCTGATAACTGTTTTAAGTATAAAATATGTATATACTGAAAAGTAGTTTATTATTTCAACATGATAGCAGAACACTGCTGTTGTGTAGCTGAAGATTAAAATAAGAGTAAGGAATGTAAATTTATGATTTCAACATTGGGTGCTGCCCAGCCAAACACCTTAGAGAGAACTATAATTATAAGTGGCGTTTTAACAACTAATTCACTAAACGCAACAGAAAATGAGGTATCTGCTGTGAACTGGCCAAATCCCACCACTGGTTATGGATAACCAAACCACCAGTATTTGAAGTGCCAGTAGCATTGATTCTAGTATCATAGCAACACACAAGTCATTGCAACACAACAGGCTGATGGGTGGTGAATTAACAAATATACTTAAAAAATAAATTGATATCGTGTCTGTGTAATGGAGGTTCTTTCCATACATACCTCCAATTGCTCAACTAAACGTGTTGATGAATTGCAATCAATATAAGTGAATTACTCAGCCAATTACTCAGTTCTTGACCTTCTCTAACTTAATCTTTGGAGTGCAAAATCCATGCCATTAGGTACTATACTGGTGCCATTAAGAATTGTACATGAAGAGAGAGTTCACCTTTTTTAGAGTGGTAGAGTGTGAATTTCAGAAATAAAATAATCTGCATGACAAATCAGACCATATAATATAAAATTACTTCACAGATTTATGGGTGAATATAGAATAAAAATTAACTTTACCATTTATGACTACTTATGATTTATGAGATCAACTATATCAGTATTGTTATCCTTAATCATATCATCACTTTCAATATCTTCTACAATTATTTCAATTATTTATTGTTCAGTTATTGCAGTGTTCATATTTTCCTGTCTTGGTTTGTAAACAGTTATTGCAGTTACTTTCCACAGGATGCCCATGTCACATCGAATCCTGAAGAATTTAGTACAATGCAACTTTAAATTTCAACTGATAAATTAATAAAATGTATTATCTAATACAATATATGATTTGCCTTTTATACATAGTTTCCTTATAGAAATTTCTCTTACAGAACTTGAGATTATTAGATGTTAGTGAAAGGATTAGGGCATAGAACAAGTAAGAACATAGATGGTAGGTGAAATAGAAACCATGTAATATTCAATTTTTAAAAACTGATTTTACATAGAGGATCCTACTAAAGAATAACATTTAAGTTGAAAATCAAGGCATCTGTCTTTTATATTTCTATGAATTAATAAATTTTTTTCAAATGATGAGATTAGAGACACAATGTGACCAAATTAAAATGCTAAAATCTACCCTCATATGCCAGATGGAAATTTACACACCAAATATAATGTCAATATTTGCCCTCAAATAATCAGGTGAATATTGTGAATGGAAATCTAAGAACAGAGTATGAAAAAGAATTGACTTTGGGGCCAGAGCGTGGCACCCCATCAGACTTGATTGGGGGACACTCCTAGAAGTCAACAACAGACCTTGAACTTTTTACAGGTTTTTCTTTTTAAATTTTATTTATTTATTTGTCATTGGTTTTCTTTGTTGCTGTCATCATTGTGTTCTCTTTTGTCTCTTTGACTTGCTATGCTTTGTTTTTTTCTGTGCATATTATTATCTCTGCTGGTCTATCTAGATAAGATAGGTTGGATGAACAGTCTGGAGGAGAAAACAATGGGACTAATAGTTCCAGGGGGACATGGGAAAGTGGAGGTGGGGGAAAGGAGGTGGTTCTGACCAACCCAGGGACAAGGGAACAACAAGTGATCCAAAATTAGTGGCAAGGAGGGTGTGAGAGGCCT